>NC_069509.1:13670510-13835510 GCF_027579735.1 Bombina bombina | reverse complement strand
TCCCGCAATGTGAAGACTTCAAGACAGAGCCAGAGAGGGAGCAGGAGAAGGGGGGGGGCAAAGAGAAGGGGGGGCAAAGAGAAGGGGGGGCCAAAGAGAAGGGGGGGCAAAGAGAAGGGGTGGAACCAAAGAGAAGGGGGGGGGCAAAGAGAATGGGGGGGCAAAGAGAAGGGGGGGCAAAGAGAAGGGGGGGGCAAAGATAAGGGGGGGGGGCAAAGAGAAGGGGGGGGGAAGAGAAGGGGGGCCAAAGAGAAGGGGGGGCAAAGAGAAGGGGGGCAAAGAGAAGGGGGGGCAAAGAGAAGGGGGGCAAAGAGAAGGGGGGGCAAAGAGAAGGGGGAGGGCCAAAGAGAAGGGGGGGGAGGGCCAAAGAGAAGGGGGGGAAGGCCAAAGAGAAGGGGGGAGAGCCAAAGAGAAGGGGGGGGAGCAACGCGCAAAGAGAAGGGGGGGGAACCAAAGAGAAGGGGGGGCAAAGAGAAGGGGGGGCAAAGAGAAGGGTGGGGCAAAGAGAAGGGGGAGGGCCAAAGAGAAGGGGGGGCAAAGAGAAGGGGGGGCAAAGAGAAGGGGGGGGTCAAAGAGAAGGGGGGGGCAAAGAGAAGGGGGGGCAAAGAGAAGGGGGGGCAAAGAGAAGGGGGGCAAAGAGAAGGGGGGGCAAAGAGAAGGGGGGCAAAGAGAAGGGGGGGCAAAGAGAAGGGGGGGCCAAAGAGAAGGGGGGGCAAAGAGAAGGGGGAGGGCCAAAGAGAAGGGGGGCAAAGAGAAGGGGGGCCAAAGAGAAGGGGAGGGCAAAGAGAAGGGGGGGGGGGCAAAGAGAAGGGGGAGGGCCAAAGAGAAGGGGGGGGGCAAAGAGAAGGGGGGGCCAAAGAGAAGGTGGGGGCAAAGAGAAGGGGGGGCAAAGAGAAGGGGGAGTGCCAAAGAGAAGTGGGGGCAAAGAGAAGGGGGAGGGCCAAAGAGAAGGGGGGCAAAGAGAAGGGGGGGCAAAGAGAAGGGGGGGCCAAAGAGAAGGGGGGGCAAAGAGAAGGGGGGCAAAGAGAAGGGGGGCAAAGAGAAGGGGGGGGCAAAGAGAAGGGGGAGGGCCAAAGAGAAGGGGGGGAGAGCCAAAGAGAAGGGGGGGAGCCAAAGAGAGGGGGGGGGAGCCAAAGAGAAGGGGGGGAAGAGCCAAAGAGAAGGGGGGGGAGAGCCAAAGAGAAGGGGGGGGAGACAAAGAGAAAGAGGGGGAGAGCCAAAGACAAGGGGGGGAGCCAAAGAGAAGGGGGGGAGAGCCAAAGAGAAGGGGGGGGGAGAGCCAAAGAGAAGGGGGGGAGAGCCAAAGAGAAGGGGGGGAGAGCCAAAGAGGAAAAAGAGCCAAAGAGGGGAGAGAGCAAAAGGGGAGAGAGCCAAAGTGGGGGGAGAGAGAGCCAAAGGGGAGGGGAGCCAAAGTGGGGGGAGAGAGCCAAAGGGGGTGTAGAGAGCCAAAGGGGGGGGAGCCAAAGAGGGGGGAGAGAGAGAGCCAAAGAGGAGAGAGAGCAAAAGAGGGGAGAGAGCCAAAGAGGGGGGGAGAGCCAAAGAGGGGGGGGGAGCCAAAGAGGGGGGAGGAGAGCCAAAGAGGGGGGGAGAGCCAAAGAGGGGGGAGAGAACAAAAGAGGGGTGAGAGAGAGCAAAAGAAAGGAGGGAGAGAGCAAAAGAAAGGAGGGAGAGAGCCAAAGAGGGGAGAGAGAGAGCAAAAGAGGGGAGAGAGAGAGCAAAGGAGAGGGGGGACAGAAAGCAAAAGAGAGTGGGGAGAGAAAGCAAAAGAGAGGGGGGAAGAGAGAGCAAAAGAGAGGGGGGAGAGAGCAAGGGGTGGGATCGCTGTACTGCAAAAAATGGCCCGTGTACACAGGCTTTAGTACCAGTGTATCTATAAAACAATATCAATTTCTGTGTGTAGACATTATAGCACATGTAACTATATAACAGTATCTGATATCATTATCTGTGTGCAGACTTTATAGCACATGTAACTATAAAACAATATCATTATCTGTGTGTAGACATTATAGCACATGTAACTATAAAACACTATCATTATCTGTGTGCAGACTTTATAGCACATGTAACTATAAAACAATATAATTATCTGTGTGTAGATATTATAGCACATGTAAATATAAAACACTATCATTATCTGTGTATAGACATTATAGCACATGTAACTATAAAACACTACCATTATCTGTGTATAGACATTATAGCACATGTAACTATAAACAATATCATTATCTGTGTGTAGACATTATAGCACATGTAACTATAAAACAATATCATTATCTGTGTGTAGACATTATAGCACATGTAACTATAAAACAATATCATTATCTGTGTGTAGACTTTATAGCACATGTAACTATAAAACAATATCATTATCTGTGTGTAGACTTTATAGCACATGTAACTATAAAACAATATCATTATCTGTGTGTAGACATTATAGCACATGTAATTATAAAACAATATCATTATCTGTGTGTAGACATTATAGCACATGTAACTATAAAACAATATAATTATCTGTGTGTAGATATTATAGCACATGTAACTATAAAACAATATAATTATCTGTGTGTAGACATTATAGCACATGTAACTATAAAACACTATCATTATCTGTGTGTAGATATTATAGCACATGTAACTATAAAACAATATAATTATCTGTGTGTAGACATTATAGCACATGTAACTATAAAACACTATCATTATCTGTGTGTAGACATTATAGCACATGTAACTATAAAACAATATCATTATCTGTGTATAGACATTATAGCACATGTAACTATAAACAATATCATTATCTGTGTGTAGACATTATAGCACATGTAACTATAAAACAATATCATTATCTGTGTATAGACATTATAGCACATGTAACTATAAAACACTATCATTATCTGTGTGTAGACATTATAGCACATGTAACTATAAAACAATATCATTATCTGTGTGTAGACATTATAGCACATGTAACTATAAAACAATATCATTATCTGTGTGTAGACATTATAGCACATGTAACTATAAAACAATATCATTATCTGTGTGTAGACATTATAGCACATGTAACTATAAAACACTATCATTATCTGTATATAGACATTATAGCACATGTAACTATATAACACTATTATTATCTGTGTGTAGATATTATAGCACATGTAACTATAAACAATATCATTATCTGTATATAGACATTATAGCACATGTAACTATATAACAATATCATTATCTGTGTATAGACATTATAGCACATGTAACTATAAAACACTATCATTATCTGTGTGTAGACATTATAGCACATGTAACTATAAAACAATATCATTATCTGTGTGTAGACATTATAGCACATGTAACTATAAAACAATATCATTATCTGTGTGTAGACATTATAGCACATGTAACTATAAAACAATATCATTATCTGTGTGTAGACATTATAGCACATGTAACTATAAACAATATCATTATCTGTGTGTAGACATTATAGCACATGTAACTACATAACAATATCATTATCTGTGTGTAGACATTATAGCACATGTAACTATAAAACTATATCATTATCTGTGTGTAGACATTATAGCACATGTAACTATAAACAATATCATTATCTGTGTGTAGACATTATAGCACATGTAACTATAAAACAATATCATTATCTGTGTATAGACATTATAGCACATGTAACTATAAAACAATATCATTATCTGTGTGTAGTTATTATAGCACATGCAACTATAAACTATATCATTATCTGTGTGTAGACATTATAGCACATGTAACTATAAAACAATATCATTATCTGTGTATAGACATTATAGCACATGTAACTATAAAACTATATCATTATCTGTGTGTAGACTTTATAGCACATGTAACTATAAAACACTATCATTATCTGTGTATAGACATTATAGCACATGTAACTATAAAACAATATCATTATCTGTGTGTAGATATTATAGCACATGTAACTATAAAACAATATCATTATCTGTGTATAGACATTATAGCACATGTAACTATAAAACACTATCATTATCTGTGTGTAGACATTATAGCACATGTAACTATAAAACACTATCATTATCTGTGTGTAGACATTATAGCACATGTAACTATAAACAATATCATTATCTGTGTGTAGACATTATAGCACATGTAACTACATAACAATATCATTATCTGTGTGTAGACATTATAGCACATGTAACTATAAAATATATCATTATCTGTGTGTAGACATTATAGCACATGTAACTATAAAACTGTATCATTATCTGTGTGTAGACATTATAGCACATGTAACTATAAACAATATCATTATCTGTGTGTAGATATTATAGCACATGTAACTATAAAACAATATCATTATCTGTGTGTAGACATTATAGCACATGTAACTATAAAACAATATCATTATCTGTGTATAGACATTATAGCACATGTAACTATAAAACAATATCATTATCTGTGTATAGACATTATAGCACATGTAACTATAAACAATATCATTATCTGTGTGTAGATATTATAGCACATGTAACTATAAAACGATATCATTATCTGTGTGTAGATATTATAGCACATGCAACGATAAAACCCTATCATTATCTGTGTGTAGACATTATAGCACATGTAACTATAAAACACTATCATTATCTGTGTGTAGACATTATAGCACATGTAACTATAAAACAATATCATTATCTGTGTGTAGACATTATAGCACATGTAACTATAAAACAATATCATTATCTGTGTGTAGACATTATAGCACATGTAACTATAAAACAATATCATTATCTGTGTGTAGACATTATAGCACATGTGACTATAAAACAATATCATTATCTGTGTGTAGACATTATAGCACATGTAACTATAAAACAATATCATTATCTGTGTGTAGACATTATAGCACATGTAACTATAAAACACTATCATTATCTGTGTGTAGACATTATAGCACATGTAACTATAAAACACTATCATTATCTGTGTGTAGATATTATAGCACATGTAACTATAAAACACTATCATTATCTGTGTGTAGACATTATAGCATATAAAACAATATCATTATCTGTGTGTAGACATTATAGCACATGTAACTATAAAACAATATCATTATCTGTGTATAGACATTATAGCACATGTAACTATAAAACAATATCATTATCTGTGTATAGACATTATAGCACATGTAACTATAAAACAGTATAATTATCTGTGTGTAGATATTATAGCACATGTAACTATAAAACAATATCATTATCTGTGTATAGACATTATAGCACATGTAACTATAAAACACTATCATTATCTGTGTGTAGACATTATAGCACATGTAACTATAAAACAATATCATTATCTGTGTGTAGACATTATAGCACATGTAACTATAAAACACTATCATTATCTGTGTGTAGACATTATAGCACATGTAACTATAAAACAATATCATTATCTGTGTGTAGACATTATAGCACATGTAAGTATAAAACAATATCATTATCTGTGTGTAGATATTATAGCACATGTAACTATAAAACAATATCATTATCTGTGTGTAGATATTATAGCACATGTAACTATAAAACAATATCAGTATCTGTGTGTAGTCATGACCCTTCCACTCGGTACCTGCTAAATAAATACACAACACAATCATGGGGTACAAATGCCGCAGCTTTTATTTATAACATACTTTATAAACATCTTTTAACTTAAAACACACAAGGCTTGCCCATAGCAGTCCCAAATTCCACTTTAAAACACCTTACCCACCAAGCTCTCTCCTGCCTCTCCAGGAGGTACCCCCTAACTGCTAATCCAAGGCAAGCACTCCGCCCTTATAGCTGCGACAAACTGCCTAACTACAGGGAGGGAGGGAGGGAGCTTCTTCCCCACGGACCTTGATAATTGCTTTGGCGCTCTTTTCTCTCCCCGCCTCCTCTTCTTATAGAGACTCCCCTCTGCTCCTCCTCTCATCCTGTGCCCAATCCACAGTGCTGCACCTACGTTAGGGTCATATGCCCCTACGTAATAGGCTCTCCTGCAGGGCTTCATGACCCTTCAACTCGGTACCTGCTAAATAAATACACAACACAATCATGGGGTACAAAGGCCGCAGCTTTTATTTATAACATACTTTATAAACATCTTTTAACTTAAAACACACAAGGCTTGCCCATAGCAGTCCCAAATTCCACTTTAAAACACCTTACCCACCAAGCTCTCTCCTGCCTCTCCAGGAGGTACCCCCTAACTGCTAATCCAAGGCAAGCACTCCGCCACAGGCAAAGGCTACCGCCGTGCCCCGCCAACTAACTCCAAGGCCATTGTAACCCCTTCCTTTAAATTAAAATTAAACAAATGTAAACCTACTTCGTTTAAGTGCACCCCATCTCGAAGGAAAAAACATTTGCCCGAGTCCCCTTCGAACTCCACGTGCCGTAAAGACAGCCCACCCAACCTCCTAATAAAGCTTCTCATCATCCTGTTGATTTTCCTTTGAGACGCCTCCAGTCTTGCCACATCCCATGCCGCCCTCCATTCTTGTCTAGGCTCAATCTCAGACCATAACAACACTAACCCCGGAAAAAGCTCCAACAACCTCCTCACATCCCTCTTCATTCTTTCCACCAACTCTTTTTGGGACATAAACCCTAAATCATTCCCCCCAGCATGTATCAACAATACCTCAGGAGGCCGGAACAATCGAGCGTATTCCACCACCTTCACCAACAACTGGTCCCACCTTATTCCTCTGAAGCCCAGCCAGCGAATGTTGACTTCCTCTGGCGACCACCCCAGCTGTCCCCTATTGTCCTTAACCACTGCTGCTTTCTTTGCCCAGTATATATACGAATGGCCCATCAACCAACACTGCACCGGACCTGTATAAACATAACAACACACAACAAAAACCATTAACATCGTATCAGCGCCGGTCTAACATATGACATATAACTACTAGAAGCCCACCTCCCAATTCTCTTTATCCCTGCCACCTCTATCCCTAAGGCGTGAGCCTCCGTCGCCGCCCCGATTCTGAAAGAATGCGTTCCAAACTCCCCCGGCTCCCAACCCCCTAAGCTGACACATCTCCTAAAAACCGCCTGGAATTGAAACTGTGATAACACTGACCCATCCTTATGGATCAACAACGGACCCCCTTTCTGAGGTCTCATTCCCATGTACTCTCAAAACCCCCCAACCGGACAACAAGCCCCTCCCATAGCTTTCAGCGTTATCTGACACCCTTTTCCTTCTTGGTCCGTTTTAGATTTCCTCAACCAAATTGTTAACACCCCTTCCCCTATAGCTACATCCGCCAATTGGATTCCACTACCATCTTTCCTGTTCCTCCCCACCAGTTCCGATATCCTAAAGGCCCCAAAAAAAGCTAACACAAATGCTAACCTGAACAATCTCGCCTCGAAATCTGAATAACACGCTTCCTTTAACTTGTCCACTATCCTGGTCAGTACTGCAAATACCACAGGCCTCCTGCCATCCTGCGTTTTTTTGCCTTTACATAATCCTCTCGCCGCCATGCTAACCATAAACTTTTTTGTACCGTCTTCCAAACCCATGAGTTGCCACAGGAATGACATGGCTGCTAGCCTTCTCCTCACCATGGATTTTGAGATCCCTTTTTGCTGCCACACCAGCATCCAATCCAGTAAGGCCGCCACCCTATCTTCATATGATTGTACCCCCCCCCCAGTGTTGCAAGAATTCGAACTACAGCGACCATACCTGTGTGTATGCTTTCCATGTGCCTGGAGCTACCGCTCCCCTCACCATATTCAACCTGTTACGAATGCTCTCTCCCATAACGACACCAGACATTGCGATCCCCTCTCTTCTGCCTCCGGAGCCAACCACCGAAATCGTTCCCACTGCAAACGGGAAAGAGCGTCAGCTACATTATTCTGTTTACCTGGCACATGCACAGCACGAAACAGAACATTGCATTTTAAGCATTTCAACACAAACAAGCGTAACAAATGAACCACAGGCAGGGATGAAGCAGACAAACGATTTACGGCTAACACCACGCCCATATTGTCTGAGTGAAACGTAACCCTCTTATCCGCTAGCAGATGAGGCCATACTTCCAGAGCTACCACCAGGGGAAACAATTCTAAGTACACCAAATTCTTAGTCAACCCAACCTCCACCCACTCCTCTGGCCATTGTCCCACGCACCATTTCCCTTGAAGGTAAGCCCCGAAACCAATCGCCCCTGCCGCATCCGTATACAGGTGCAGCTCCTCTTCTGCTGCCGCAGCCTCCTGAACCAGCGCCTTCCCATTGAATGTTGCCAGAAACTGTTTCCAGATGACTAAATCCTCCTTGAGTTCGACCCCCAACCGGATCCTATGGCTGGGCTCCCGCACCCCGGCTGTAGCCAAGGACAGCTTCCTCGTAAATATCCTTCCTACCGGGATGATCCGACATGCAAAATTAAACTTGCCGATCAGCGACTGCAACTCCCTAAATTGAAGCTTCCGCTTCCCCAATGCCACATTAATCGCCTCCGCCAAGTCCTTCACTTTGTCTGCTGGTAAGCTACACTCCATCCGCACTGAGTCGATCTGGATCCCCAAAAAGCTCAGGCACGTAGACGGGCCCTCTGTCTTGTCGGCTGCCACCGGAATACCAAATTGTTCTGCCACCGCAATGAAACCATCCATCAACTGTTCGCAATCCCGCGTTCCTTCCGGGCCCACAAATAAAAAATCATCAAGGTAGTGGACCACAGAGTCCAACCCCAATTTTTGTCTAACCACCCACTCCACAAAACAGCTAAGGTCAACAAAATATTCCCCTTCAAAAGAGCAACCCAGCAAGTGGTGACACCGCGGGTGCACCGGCAACAGCCGAAAGGCTGCCTCCACATCCACCTTAGCCATCCGAGCCCCCACCCCTGCAGACCGCACGAGCTCCACCGCTCTGTCAAATGACACGTAGCGAACTGCTGCCACCTCCGGCGCAATCCCATCATTCACCGACTCCCCTTTGGGATACGATAAATGGTGAATCATCCGGAACTGGCCCGCAGTCTTTTTCGGGACCACTCCGAGCGGGGAAACCCTCAGGTTATCCAACGGGATCTCCTTGAATGGGCCCGCCATCCTCCCCAATGCCACTTCTTTCCCCAATTTCCCCCTCACCACCTCAGGAAACATCCTAGCCGATTTCAAATTCCCATGCCCCTAAATCCCCTTGTGTCATCAAACGGTATCCAGAACCCAGAGCTAAATCCCGACAACAATAGCTCCGCGTCCTGCTTACCCCTCCGCCCCTTAGCGTATCGTCTTA
Organism: Bombina bombina; assembly: GCF_027579735.1. NCBI lineage: Eukaryota > Metazoa > Chordata > Amphibia > Anura > Bombinatoridae > Bombina > Bombina bombina. The sequence goes on along the minus strand of NC_069509.1, from coordinate 13,826,165 downwards.
ACCAAGGGACCATCTCTACGACCTTCACCGGTGTCCTGGCCCTGTGGACCCACTTCCCCTGGCTTACCAACTCCTTTTCCTTTCTTGAAACACTTTGCGAAACTGTGGGCTCCCCCACAACCCGAGCATTCGTGCTTATACTTACAGGACCCTCCGAATCTGCACTGGCCATCATTAAACTGGAAACACAGGCCCTTTCTGAGTGCCACTGCTGCTGTTGTTCCAGCCCCCCCGGACCCCGTCCCCCCTGACCCTCGAAAGGACTGCCCCCCCCTAAGCGGCGTCATCATCTCCAACCAGATCCCCATGTCCCAGTCGTCCCACTTCATGTCTGGTCGTACAGCTATCCTCTGCCGGAACTGCTCGTCGTACCTCCACCACGCCATCCCCCCGTATGTCCGATAGGCCGCTGATATTTCGTCATAGTAACAGAATAACGCTGAGCCCTGTTCCGGGAACTTCTCCGCCGTCACGCTGGCTAAGATACAGAAGGCCAGAGACCAATTTCCAAATGTCTTTGGCAGCTTTCTGTAATGCTTCTTATGCTCCTCCTCTTCTTTCTTTCCTTGCTCCACCTTCGGATCCTCCTTGATCTCCACAAATTGCTCAAGAGGGAGTAAGGAGAATATCTCCAAGAATTCCCGCTTCCAAATCTTTTCTTTCACTTCTTGCGACAAGTGAATCCCCAGCGGCCCAATCGTGCATAAACAGGGCCTGGTCATGGCCACTTCTGCCACTTTAATGGAACCCCCGGAGCCACTCGCCACTGCCCCTGCCATTGTACTCTGAGCCCCCACCTGTTGTCCCCAAACCCCCGCCACCGTTCCTCCCTCCCCACATTGCTTCTCAACCTGCGCTACCAAATCTCTCAAACCCTTCAATAATGTTGCCACCCCTTCAGAAGAATTCCCTATAGTACTTGTGCCTACAGATGCGATTGGAGTTACTCCAGACACCTCACCTGTACTGGGAGATGCCATCGCCGGTCCAGAGCTGCCGGCCCTTCCGTTTTCACTTCTGTCTGCGTCTGTCCTTCTCCTTTCAACCGACCTCCTCTCCATCCTGCTTGCTCCCGTCCGTTCAGCCGAGTGCGCTCTGGGCCTAGACCTCCCCCTATCCATGCTCCTGCCTCTCCTTGGGGACCTATCCAACCTGCCCCATGTAGGGGAAGCATGCCGTTGTCTCCTTCTCCTATCGTCCACTGGGGAACGGGACCTCTCCCGCCGACCCCCTGCTCCAGATCCACTGCTCCTCTGAGCGCTACGCCTAGCGCCGTATCCCGCTCCAGCCTGTGAAGAAAGAGGAATGTCAAGGCCAGCCCCACCGGACCACCCCGTACCAGTCCTGCCCCCGCTGCCACTGCTCCTCTGCTCCCGGCCCGTCTCCTGGCTGGGCCCCCTACCACCCCTTTCTCCCCCAGCAGCACCAGGCATCACCATTTGCAACAATTGAGCTAAGACCCTCATGTCGCCTACCTGGTCCGCCGTAGTAGCTCCCACGTCCCCACCATCTTGTTGTTCCTCTTCAAACTCATTGTATGAATCCAAGAAGATGGTGTCCATATCCGCCTCATTGAAATCTGGCTCTGGCATAGGCGACCCCTGCTCCACAGGTCCGCCGTCCCCGCTCCTGCCCGACACTCCACTCCCTGTTGCGTTACCAGAAGAAAAGAAGGTGAACACAGAAGGCCACATGTTAATAACCAACCACAAAACCATGCCGGGGGGGGGCAGACAGGAAGAAGGGAGGGGGGGACAGACTGACGAAAAAAGGGGGGGGCACAACAAAACAAGAGGGAGGGGGGGCACAACAAACCAGAGGGGGGAAGGGGGGGCACAACCAACAAAAAAGGGGTGGGGGAGGGTGGGGGGGGGCAAGCATCTCTTCATCAAACTGGCTGTCAAGCCACCCCCCTTTCCCCAGCAGGCTTGCCTAACCCCTTTTTCCCAATTCATCACACTCCTCCCCGTCAGGGGTCCCCTCCTAACCCCATGCTCCCAGTGGCCTAAGGCTAACTGCCAGGTGGCCCAGCCAGATTTAAACTTGACCCTGTTACCAAATGGTATCTCAAACCCTTACCCCCCCATTCCCCTGAGGCCCCCCATTACCATCCCAACCCCTTACAGGACTGTCCCCCCTTTACCTTTTAATCCCACACCACTTTATCTACAGTGGGGGGAAGCTACCATCCATATCTACCTCTCCCTAGCTAGCCTACAAGCTGTAACTAATTGTAGCCTAACTGTCCCTGTGCTAACTAATACCCCTTCATCCAAAATATCCCCCCTTTTCCACAACACCCCCCCCCCCCCGGTGCTCATCCCTGCACCTTATCCACAAAGCCCCCACCATCCATGTCTACCCCTCCAGTTGCGGGCCCTCCTGTTGCGCCCCCACCCCAGTGGCCTGCCCCCATGGCCTTCCCCAGCCGTTCTTGGCTCCCAGCCTGCTGGCGACCACCGCTTCCCCCTTCACCAGGCCCCGCATTCAGCCCCCAGCACACTCAGCCGTTCTTACCTGCTCCGCCTCTGGCCTTCCATCCTCTGCCGCCCGACTGCCGGGCGGTGACGTCATCCTCCCGGCTCCTGGTCCGCCGCTCCGCACAGTCCACACCAGCCGCCCTCGCTCGCGGCGTTGCAGCTCCTGCCGCCTCCACCTCCGATCTGCCACGGCCCCTGGAACATGACCCACGAGTCCTGGGTCTGGCCGCCACCTCCGGGCTGAGTCGCGCTGGGGGTCTGGCCCTCCTCGATGGCCTATTGCCAGGCCGTGTCGTCCTGCCTCTCACCGCTTCTCCCGACCTCACCGGCGGCACAATGCCCGCCGCAGATAGCTGCTCCTGCAGCCAGTCAATGCCCCTGGCTCAGAGCCAGGGCCGTTACAGTCCCAATCAGGTCGTTTAGCGCCGCCATTATCCAAGGTTCGTGGTGGAACGTACAAGCTTCTTCCCCACGGACCTTGATAATTGCTTTGGAGCTCTTTTCTCTCCCCGCCTCCTCTTCTTATAGAGACTCCCCTCTGCTCCTCCTCTCATCCTCTGCCCAATCCACAGTGCTGCATCTACGTTAGGGTCATATGCCCCTACGTAGTAGGCACTCCTGCAGGGCTTCATTATAGCACATGTAACTATAAAACAATATCATCTGTGTGTAGACATTATAGCACATGTAACTATAAAACTGTATCATTATCTGTGTGTAGACATTATAGCACATGTAAATATAAAACAGTATCATTATCTGTGTGTAGATATTATAGCACATGTAACTATAAAACAATATCATTATCTGTGTGTAGACATTATAGCACATGTAACTATAAAACAATATCAGTATCTGTGTGTAGTCATTATAGCACATGTAACTATAAAACAATATCATTATCTGTGTGTAGATATTATAGCACATGTAACTATAAAACAATATCATTATCTGTGTGTAGACATTATAGCACATGTAACTATAAAACAATATCAGTATCTGTGTGTAGTCATTATAGCACATGTAACTATAAAACAATATCATCTGTGTGTAGACATTATAGCACATGTAACTATAAAACAATATCATTATTAGAGATGTCCCGAATAGTTCGCCGGCGAATAGTTCCCGATGAACATAGCTTGTTCGCGTTCGCAGTGGCGGTCGAACATATGCGATGTTCGGTCCGCCCCCTATTCGTCATCATTGAGTAAACTTTGACCCTATACCTCACAGTCAGCAGACACATTCCAGCCAATCAGCAGCAGATCCTCCCTCCCAGACCCTCCCACCTCCTGGACAGCATCCATTTTAGATTAATTCGGAAGCTGCATTCTTAGTGAGAGGAGGGACAGTGTAGCTGCTGCTGATTTAATAGGGAAATCGATAGCTAGGCTAGTGTATTCAGTGTCCACTACAGTCCTGAAGGACTCATCTGATCTCTGCTGTAAGGACAGCACCCCAAAAAGCCCTTTTTAGGGCTAGAACATCAGTCTGCTTTTTTTTTTTTTCCTGTGTAATCTAATTGCAGTTGCCTGCCTGCCAGCGTGTGTGTCAGGCTCACAGCGTATACTGTGCCCACTTGCCCAGTGCCACCACTCATATCTGGTGTAACAGTAGTGTACATACATTTAAAAAGAACAAAAAACTTTTTTGACTGTGAAATAATAGCAGTCAGTTTCCTTCACACGTGTGCGTTTCAGTGCCTGCCTGCCTGCCAGGGCACAGTGTCACCCCAGTGCAATTCATATCTGGTGTAACAGTAGTGTACATTAAAAAAGAAACTAGAAATTTAACTGTGAAATAATAGCAGTCAGTTTCCTTCATGCGTGTGCGTTTCAGGGCCTGCCAGGGCACAGTGTCACACCAGTGCAACTCATATCTGGTGTAACAGTAGTGTACATTAACCCCTTAATGACAACTGACGTACCAGGTACATCATGCATTAACAAGCAGTTAATGATAATAGACATACCTGGTACGTCAGTTGTCTAACAGAGTGCTGGAAGCGATTGCGATCACTTCCAGAAGCTCTTAGGGTATTGCAGTGATGCCTTGATATGGAGGCATCCTGCAATACCCCTTTACAAGCCTCTGATGCAGAGAGAGCCACTCTGTGGCCCTCTCTGCACCGGAGCGTCGTTGGTGGGTGGGAGCATGGCAGGGAGGCGGGTGGGCGGCCTGCCAAGGGCCTGTGATGTGGAGGGGGGTGGGATCGGAGGCGGGATTCGAGGCGGCAGTGTCCGGGGGAGCGCAGGGACGCGTGCGCGTGCACAGGGGGCAGCGGGCGGGCGCGTGCACGGGGCGGGAGCGGGTGGGAACTGCTACACTACAGAAAATTTTTAATACAAAATTGGGAGAAAAGGGTGGGATTTAAATGTAATAAACAATCAAAGGGTTCTGGGAGGGAGGGGGGGGAGCTACACTACAGAAAAGCTAAACTACAGCAAAAAAATAATAAAAGCATGTTTTTTCTTACTAAACCGGGTACTGGCAGACAGCTGTAAGTACCCAAGATGGCGCCCATTAAGCTAGAGGGGGAGGGTTAGAGAACTGTTTGATGGGGGATCCGTGAGGTTGGGGGCAAAGGGGGGAATCTATACAGCAGCATATATAAATATGCTATAACCCTCCCCCCAAAAAATATACCTTTTATTTTAGTACTGGCAGACTTTCTGTCAGTACTTAAGATGGCGGGAACAATTGTGTGGTGCGGTGGGGGAAGAGAGCTGTTTGGGAGGGATCAGGGGGTCTGATGTTTCAGGTGGGAGGCTGATCTCTACACTAAAGCTAAAATTAACTCTGCAAGCTCCCTACAAGCTATGTGGGGTGCGGGGGGGGGGGGAAGAGAGCTGTTTGGGAGGGATCAGGGGGTCTGATGTTTCAGGTGGGAGGCTGATCTCTACACTAAAGCTAAAATTAACCCTGCAAGCTCCCTACAAGCTACCTAATTAACCCCTTTACTGTTAGCCATAATACACGTGTGATGCGCAGCAGAATTTAGCGGCCTTCTAATTACCAAAAAGCAACGCCAAAGCCATATATGTCTGCTATTTCTGAACAAAGGGGATCCCAAAGAAGCATATGCAACCATTTGTGCCATAATTGCACAAGCTGTTTGTAAATAATTACAGTAAGAAACCAAAAATTGTGAAAAATGTAAAGGTTTTTTTTTTTATTTGAACGTATTTGGCGGTGAAATGGTGGCATGAAATATACCAAAATGTGCCTAGATCAATACTTTGGGTTGTTTACTACACTACACTAAAGCTAAAATTACCCCAAAAAGCTCCTTACATGCTCCCTAATTAACCCCTTTACTGCTGGGTATAATACACGTATGTGCGCAGTGGCATTTAGAGGCCTTCTAATTACCAAAAAGCAACGCCAAAGCCATATATGTCTGCTATTTCTGAACAAAGGGGATCCCAGCGAAGCATTTACAACCATTTATGCCATAATTGCACAAGCTGTTCGTAAACAATTTCAGTGAGAAACCGAAAGTTTTTGAAAAAAATTGTGAAAAGTGAACGATTTTTTGTATTTGATCGCATTTGGCGGTGAAATGGTGGCATGAAATATACCAAAATGGGCCTAGATCAATACTTTGGGATGTCTTCTAAAAAAAATATATACATCTCAAGGGATATTCAGAGATTCCTGAAAGATATCAGTGTCCCAATGTAACTAGCGCTAATTTTGAAAAAAAGTGGTTTGGAAATAGCAAAGTGCTACTTGTATTTATGGCCCTATAACTTGCAAAAAAAAACAAAGAAGATGTAAACATTGAGTATTTCTAAACTCAGGACAACATTTAGAAACTATTTAGCATGGGTGTTTTTTGGTGGTTGTAGATGTGTAACAGATTTTGGGGCTAAAATTTAGAAAAAGTGTTTCTTTTCCATTTTTTCCTCATATTTTATAATTTTTTTATAGTAAATTATAATATATGATGAAAATAATTCTATCTTTAGAAATTCCATTTAATGGCGAGAAAAACGGTATATAATATGTGTGGGTACATTAAATGAGTAAGGGGAAAATTACAGCTAAACACAAACACCGCAGAAATGTAAAAATAGCCTTGGTCCCAAACGGATAGAAAATGGAAAAGTACTGTTGTCATTAAGGGGGTTAAAAAAAAACTAGAAATTTGACTGTGAAATAATAGCAGTCAGTATCCTTCACACGTGTGCGTTTCAGTGCCTGCCTGCCTGCCAGGGCACAGTGTCACCCCAGTGCAACTCATATCTGGTGTAACAGTAGTGTACATTTAAAAAAAACAACACTTTTTTGACTGTGAAATAATAGCAGTCAGTTTCCTTCACACGTGTGCGTTTCAGGGCCTGCCAGGGCACAGTGTCACACCAGTGCAACTCATATCTGGTGTAACAGTAGTGTACATTAAAAAAAAATCTAGAAATTTGACTGTGAAATAATAGCAGTCAGTTTCCTTCACACGTGTGCATTTCAGGGCCTGCCAGGGCACAGTGTCACACCAGTGCAGCTCATATCTGGTGTAACAGTAGTGTACATTTAAAAAAAAATACAATTTTGACTGTAATAGATTGAATAGCAGTTAGTTGTCTGCAAGCGTGTGTGTCAGGCCTACAGCGTCTACTCTACCAACTTCTGCCAGTGCACAGTGCCACTCATATCTGTTGTCACAGTAGCTTGCACGCATAGTACCACTAATCAGAAAAAAAAAGACAGGCAGAGGCAGGCCACCCAGCAGGGGCCGTCGTGGTGCTGTAATTCCCTTTGGCCCTAGAATAATGCCCAGTGTTCAGAGGCCACGTACCCCGAACTCGAACAGTTCTCAGGACATAGTTGACTGGCTAACACAGGACACCCAATCTTCTACAGCTTCCGCTCGGAACCTTGAAGCACCATCCTCCTCCAGCTTAGCTTTTGGCACCTCTCAAGTTACCACTCCCCCGCCTGCCGCCACCACCAACACTAGCACCACAGCCGCTTCACTTGATCTGTCAGAGGAGTTATTTACACATCAGTTGGAAGAAATGAGTGATGCGCAACCATTATTTCCAGAGGATGTAGATAAAAGGGATATGTCTCAGTCAGGCAGCATTACACACATGGACATACGGTGTGATGATGATGATGTTGTACCCGCTTCTGCTTCCTTTGCTGAGTTGTCAGATACAAGTGAAGCGGTTAATGATGATGAAGCATCCGTGGATGTCACGTGGGTGCACACTTTTCAGATATCCAGCGGCGAAACAACATGCCAGTGAGGTGATTGATTTGCGACAGCCCGACACGGTGGAATTCAACACTCCTAATGTTCGACCGCCTGCTCCAACAAGAAAAAGCCGTTAATGACTATTTGTATGACCGGGGTGCTAGGACAGCCTCTGCGGAGCTGGGAATTTTTTTGCCACGTTACTGGACGCTCATGCGCAATGCCTGTAGGCTCATGCGTCCTTTTGAGGAGGTGACAAACCTAGTCAGTCGCACCGAAGGCACCATCAGCGACATCATACCATTTGTTTTCTTCCTGGAGCATACCCTAAGAAGATTGCTGGATCAGGCCGTAGATGAGCGTGAAGAGGATGAGTTTTGGTCACCATCACCACCCGAAACAGCCTTATCAGCATCGCTTGCTAGACCTGCGGCAACGCTGGAAGAGGATTGTGAGGAAGAGGGGTCAGAGGAGGAATGTGGCTTTGAGGAGGAGGAGGAAGACTAACCACAACAGGCATCCCAGGGTGGTCGTTGTCACCTATCTGGTACCCGTGGTGTTGTATGTGGCTGGGGGGAAGAACATACCTTCAGTGAGATCACTGAGGACGAGGAACGGAACATGAGTAGCTCGGTATCCAACCTTGTGCAAATGGGGTCTTTCATGCTGTCATGACTGTTGAGAGACCCTCGTATAAAAAGGCTGAAGGAGAACAACCTGTACTGGGTGTCCACGCTACTAGACCCCCGGTATAAGCAGAAAGTTCTTGAAATGTTACCGAATTACCGCAAGTCAGAAAGGATGCAGCAGTTCCAAAATAAATTAAAAAGTATGCTTTACACAGCGTATAAGGGTGATGTCACAGCACAACGGGAATCTAACAGGGGAAGAGGTGAAAGTAATCCTCCTCCTCCTCCCACGACCATGCCGGCAAGGACAGGATGCTTTACAGATGTGTTGTTGATGGAGGACATGCAAAGCTTTTTAAGTCCTACGCATCACCACAGCCCTTCGGGGTCCACCCTCAGAGAACGACTCGACCGACAGGTAGCAGACTACCTCGCCTTAACTGCAGATATCGACACTCTGAGGAGCGATGAACCCCTTGACTACTGGGTGTGCAGGCTTGACCTGTGGCCTGAGCTATCCCAATTCGCAATAGAACTTCTGGCCTGCCCCTCTTCAAGTGTCCTGTCAGAAAGGACCTTCAGTGCAGCAGGAGGTATTGTCACTGAGAAGAGAAGTCACCTAGGTAAAAAAAAGTCTAGATTACCTCACCTTTATTAAGATGAATGAGGGATGGATCCCGAAGGGACTGACAGTGGGCGATACATTCGACTAAAAAAGGCCTGATGAGATGAGCTGCCTTGGGCTAAAAATGGTCCACACGCTGCTGTATTTTATCTCTGAATGCCGGATGACTTGCGGGACTTATCTGCCACCAACTAGGGTTCAAGCCGCAATGTTTTAGGGCATGTTCTGCCTGGGAAACAAACATCAATTTTTCTGGCCGCTGCTACAGCAGCGGCTGCAACAATACCTAGTTTTTCAGGCATTTGTACATGCCTAAGTTTTTCTGGCCTCTGGTGTTGCACTGTGGCTTCAAAAACCAAACCAAAAAAAAGACACATAACAGGGATTAAACTGATAGGAATAGTACTACTTAACACACCACTCCTATCTGGTGGCACATTAGATTGCACGTGCAGTGCCCCAAATTTGAAGTAGAAGGTCCGACCAAGCATCTTTTTCCATCTCCCGGTTCCTAAAATCGATGCCATATACACGTCCCCTGATAGGGGACGTAACAGGGATTACATTTTTAAGAATAGTACTACTTAACACACCACTCCTATCTGGTGGCACATTAGAGTGCACGCGCAGTGCCACAAATTTGAAGTAGGAGGTCCGACCAAGCTTCTTTTTCCATCTCCCGGTTCCTAAAATCGATGCCATATACACGTCCCCTGATAGGGGACGTAACAGGGATTAAACTGATAAGAATAGAACTACTTAACACACCACTCCTATCTGGTGGCACATTAGATTGCACGCGCAGTGCCCCAAATTTGAAGTAGGAGGACCGACCAAGCATCTTTTTCCATCTGCCGGTTCCTAAAATCGATGCCATATACACGTCCCCTGATAGGGGACGTAACAGGGATTAAACTGATAAGAATACTACTACTTAACACACCACTCCTATCTGGTGACACATTAGATTGCATGCACAGTGCCCCAAATTTGAAGTAGGAGGACCGACCAAGCATCTTTTTCCATCTCCCGGTTCCTAAAATCGATGCCATATACACGTCCCCTGATTATTATTATTATTATACTTTTTTTTAATTAAGCGCCAACATATTCCGCAGCGCTGTCCATGGATACAATTCATTTAAATAAAACAATACAAGACTTGTAAGATACAGGACAAAATTTACAAACACATACAGGAGGGATTGAGGGCCCTATTCCCGTGAGAATTTACATTCTAGAAGGGTAGGAGGTTGAGAAACAGGAGGTGAGGACTGCAAGAATGAGAAGGATGTTAATACAGAGTTAGATGAGGGAAATGTTAGGTAAATGAAATTAATTTATTATTGAGTTGGGTGGTAGGCTTCCCTGAACAGAAAAGTCTTCAGGGAGTATTTAAAGGAAGAAAGATTAGGGCAAAGCCTGACAGCACGAGGGAGAGTGTTCCAGAGGGTAGGTGCTGCACAACAGAAGTCCTGCAGTCTAGCATGAGAGGAGGTGATAGTCGCAGAAGCAAGAAGCAGGTCATTGTTGGATCTTAGTGGACGGGCTGGAGTATACTTATGTATTAGAGAGGAAAGGTAGAGGGGAGCGGCGTTGGTGAGAGTTTTGTATGTAAGGGTGAGAATTTTTAATTTAATTCTGCTGTGAATGGGGAGCCAATGAAGGGACTCACAGAGAGGTGCAGCAGATACAGATCGATGGGAAAGGTGGATCAGCCTGGCAGAGGCATTTAGGATGGATTGAAGGGGGGAGAGGCAGGAAAGAGGAAGGCCAGTGAGTAGGTTGTTGCAGTAGTCAAGTCGGGAGATAACAAGGTAGTGGATTATTTGCTTTGTGGTGTCAGCGCTCAGAAAAGGGCGAATTTTGGAAATATTGCGTAGATGATTGCGGCAGGATGTAGAAAGCGATTGGATATGGGGGATGAAGGATAGGTTTGAGTCAAGTGTGACTCTGAGGCAGTGGACTTGGGGCGATGGGGAAATGGTGATGCCGTCAACAGGGATAGAGAAGTCAGAAGTCGGCGTAGAGCTTGAGGGGGGGATAAGAAGGAGCTCAGTCTTGGACATGTTAATCTTTAGGTGGTGAGATGCCATCCAGGAAGAAATACCAGATAAGCAGTTGCTGACATGAGAAAGGACAGAGGGAGAGAGAGCAGGGGTGGAGAGGTAGATCTGGGTGTCATCAGCATAGAGGTGATATTTGAAACCATAACTATTGATAAGTTTACCCAGTGAAGAAGTATAGATGGAGAAGAGTAGAGGACCCAGAACAGATCCTTGAGGTACTCCAACAGACAGAGGCATAGGAGAGGAGGAGTCGCCGGCAAATGACACAGAAAAAGACCTGTGAGAAAGATAGGAGTGAATCTCTCTCTGCGTTATTATAAGGGGACGTAACAGGGATTAAACTGATAAGAAAAGAACTACTTAACACACCACTGCTATCTGGTGGCACATTAGATTGCACGCGCAGTGCCCCAAATTTGAAGTAGGAGGACCGACCAAGCATCTTTTTCCATCTCCCGGTTCCTAAAATCGATGCCATATACACATCCCCTGGGGACGTAACAGGGGCTAAACTGATAGGAATAGTACTATTTAACACACCTTATAATAACGCAGAGAGGCAAAGCAGAGAGAGTAGTCTGAAGAAGAGGAGTCAGAGGAGGAAGGTGGCTTTGAGGAGGTGGAAGACTAAACACAGCAGGCGTCTCAGGGGGCTTGTCATCTTTCGGGGACCCTTGGTGTTGTATGTGGCTGGGTGGAGGAAGAGACCTTCAATGACATCAGTGAGGACAAGGAACGGGACATGGCTAGCTTGGTATCCAACCTTGTGCAAATGGGGAGTTTGCGGTTGTGCAAATGGACTGTTTGCGGTTGTTTGCTTTAAACGGAGAGTTTGGTCTGTCACTGTGAAGCGGGCGTAACCCTTACACTACCTGATCGATACAACATCATACCTGATATTTTAAAGCACGTTATTCCAAACAATTTAGGAATGTTAGGTGATTTATGCCCTTTATGGATTAAAACCAGACTCTGCATCAACTATGTAATTTTCCATGGGAGTTTTGCCATGGATCCCACTCCGGCATGCCACAGTCCAGGTTTTAGTCCCCTTGAAACAACTTTTCCATCACTATTGTGGCCAGAAAGAGTCCCTGTGGGTTTTAAAATTCGCCTGCCTATTGAAGTCTATGGCGGTTCGCCCGGTTTGCCCGTTCACGAACATTTGCGGAAGTTCGCGTTCGCCGTCGCGAATCCAAATTTTTATGTTCGCGACATCACTAATGAAGACTTCTGCCCGTTTGGAGGACCACTTTGCCCAGCTTGGATGAAGACTTCTCCCGGCTTTGTTGACAGGTAAAAGAGCTGATTACTTTGGGGCAATGCCCCGCAAAAGACCCTTTTAAGGCCTATTTGTAATTTAGTGTAGGGTAGGGCTTTTTTTTTATTTTGGGGGGGCTTTTTTATTTTGTTAGGGGGATTAGATTAGGTGTAATTAGTTTAAAAATCTTGTAATTATTTTATTATTTTCTGTAAATTATTTTTTTTTTGTACTTTAGCTCATTTTATTTAATCATATTTAATTGTATTTAAATTAGGGAAATAATGTAATTATAGTGTAGTGTTAGGTGTTAGTGTAACTTAGGTTAGGTTTTATTTTACAGGTTCGTTTGTATTTATTTTAGCTAGGTAGTTTATTAAATAGTTAACAACTTTTTAATAACTATTCTACCTAGTTAAAATAAATACAAACTTGCCTGTAAAATAAAAATAAACCCTAAGCTAGATACAATGTAACTATTAGTTCTATTGTAGCTATCTTAGAGTTTATTTTACAGGTAAATATTTAGTTTTAAATAGGAATAATTTAGTTAATGATAGGAATTTTATTTAGATTTATTTAAATTATATTTAAGTTAGGGGGGGTTAGGGTTAGGGTTAGACTTAGGTTTAGGGGTTCATAAATTTAGAATAGTGGCAGTGATGTTGGGGACGGCAGATTAGGGGTTAATAAATATAATGTAGGTGTCAGCGATGTTGGGGGCAACAGATTAGGGGTTAATAATATAATGCAGGTGGTGGCGATGTCAGAGGCAGCAGGTTAGGGATTAATAATATAATGCAGGTGGCTGCGATGTCGGGAGTGGCAGATTAGGGCTTAATAAGTTTAAGATTAGGGGTGTTTAGACTCGGGGTTCATGTTAGGGTGTTAGGTGTAGACATAAATTTTATTTCCCCATAGGAATCAATGGGGCTGCATTAGCTTTCTGCAGGTGTCAGACTTTTTTTTTTTAGCCGGCTCTCCCCGCTGATTCATATGGGGAAATCGTGCACGAGCATGTTACACCAGCTCACCGCTAACGTAAGCAGCGCTGGTATTGCAGTGAGATGTGGAGCAAAATTTTGCTCAATGCTCTTTTTTTGTCTGTTAACGCCGGGTTTGTAAAAACCTGTAATACCAGCGCTGTCTGTAAGTAAGCGGTGAGCATAAACTGTTCGTTAGCATCGCATAGCTTCTAATTCAAAACTCATAGGGCTCGATGATATATTGTTTGCCAGCTCAAACCTTCTTTTTCTCGCTGACACTCGCAGGACTGCCCCGGTGCAATGATCGTAAAAAAGGGGCAGTCCCTGCGAGTTGCGAGATGGCTCCTATTAAAAGTAATGGAGCCTCCTTAGTGTGAAGTTAGCAGAGAGCAGGGGGAGCACTTTAAAATTAAAATCCTGCAGCCAATATAACTCACATTATGCTGCTTTCTGCTCGTAGCATCTTACATTCGCCTATATTGTTGTATGCATTTGTTTTTCTATTGGGTTTATAAGTGTTCGTATTGTTTTGACAAAAGCTTGCCATCTTTTAGTTGGTGAGAAAAAACTGTGATATCTGCAGTGCGAAAATCTTTATAGAATTACGCTGGGATTAGTGAGACATTTTCATATACGCCCATGTTCAGCCCATTTTACGAAAAAACAACAATTACGCTTTGCATTTTGTATTTATAAATTCAAATTTTGGTGTGATTTTTGCACATCCAGTGTACTGGAATTTGATTTATTCCTGTGTAAATTAGATACTAATTTTACGTTTTTGTTAACATACGATTTTTGGTGAAGAATTTTGTTATGATTTTTGATGCACCTTAACAATACAATTTTACCCTGCTTATTTTTGTGTGAATGATTCAAATATTTGCTTTGTATAATGTTTAAAATACGAATTTTGTTGTGCACATTTCACATGAAAATGCAGTATACGCCCCCTTAGCGAGACACCCTGTTTTCAGGGTAAAAAATGGCTTTAGATCATTCCACAAGGGAAATAGAAGGACTGGCGAGCATTCTTCAATAATCTCGCCAGCCCAGAGAGCTTTCAATCATCGAGCCCATAATCTAGGCGTATGTTTCTATGTTTTGGTTATGAATCTCAAATTATTTTATTTATTTTTTAAATTTTCTAATAGGATTCTTTGACTTTGGAGAGCTGCTAATAAGCATCTATTGAAGAAATATAGGACACATTTTGGTTTAACAGCCCTTTAATGAAAATAAATGTATCAAGGTGTTGTTTGCTACAGAATACAATAAAAATTAAGAGTAATAAACCTTGTTGTTGATTTATGCAGCTTTTAAAACCTAAACTATTTTTTCTTTAATAAAGAAGAACCTTTAGTTTTTCAAACATTCTCTATCCCTGTTCCAAATACATCACCTACTAAATACACAAAAAAACACAGAATGAATGACACACGTCTTCCAAGAGCAAAACCAATTACTCAGATACATCATGTTTATTCTATTGTCTCTGTAGATAAACATTACAAATTACTAATAAGAGATTACCCCAATCTCGCCCATGGGATAATCCTACAGAGAGATCTTTTAAGCTTGGAACTTCCCAAGATCAGGATGAGTGACATCACAGAAGGATAACATTGGTACAGGCAAGATATTAAAACCATCCTCAAGTGTACACCAACAATAGTTAAGGAATGAGTCATAAATTGAGCAGCAATAACTATTACAAAAACAGTCACAAACAGTATCATTGTCCTACAGGCTTTGTAGTAAGCGTCAAGCTGGTGGTCACTCAAGCTGGACTCATTGTGCTTTATTCTCCAGACGTGTCCCAAGAGGGAAGTCACAGTAATAACCAGTGAGGTTATGCTGATAATCACAGGGAAACTAGAGGAAACTGTGTAAAAAGTGATGCGACAGTAGTACTGAATTCCTTGAGTATATATTGTGTTGTTGAGGGTCATATTGTGTTGAGCAGTTTGAATGATGCACCAAAGGAAGGGAACATTGAAAAAGAAGCAGCCCAGGGCTGTGATCAGCAGGAGTTTGGGTACCACAGCTGGGAGCATCATCTTCATTCTTGAGGTGACATTTGCTCTGAATGTGACAAGAGCCACACAATATAAAGCACAGAACCAGGCAGTGAGCCAAGAACTTAAAGAAAGATAAATACAAAACAGATAAAATGTAATAAAGAAAAATATCCTGTGCACATCAGGTGAAATTACAAAAACATACACATATAGCACCATTGTGCACTGCAGGAAAACGTTGCTCAGGCACATAGTAAACTGGATTTGGTTGCTGGGACTCAGCCTTAGGAATCTTCTCTGCTTCATATAAATCACAACCATTATAAATGAGTTAGTGATGACTCCAGAAACAAGTGCTATAGCAGTATATATTATGTTAACAGCCAGCCATACAGGAGAAAGCATTCTGTGTATTTGTTATCTGTGCTGCTCATGTATCTACTTAATAAAGCTGGTTACACTCACAGTATGAAGTATTTATCAGCATCTCATGCAAATTCTAATAAGATTATATTTTCCATGAAAGATTAATAGCTGACACCAATATGGCAGATTTGCATGGCTGCACCTAATGTATCTACAGAACAGCTGAGACCAGGAAATCACTTGCAGTTCATGTGATCTGGTTAAACCTGACAGTGATGCAAATGTTTCTATGTATACTGAGGTCTCTGCATATTGGTGATTTCCTATATCTGTTGCCTAAATAAAGATGATTACAGATTTATAAACAAACAATGGTAACATTTATCCAACTAGTTCAAGAATTAGTTAAAGGGACCTAACATTTTTTTGTGTGATTCAAACAGAACATTCAATATTAAACAACATTCTAATTTACTTATATTAACTAATTTGCTTTATTCTCTGTATTTTCCTTTGTTGAAGGAGCTGCAACGCAAAACTGGGTGCTAGATGATCACATTGGGGGAGCCAATGCAAGAGGCATATATGTGTAGCCATTAATACCCAGCTAGCTGCTAGTAGTGAATTGCTGATCCCGAGCCTACCTAGCTAAGCTTTTCAACAAAGGATACAAAATAATTAAGTAAATCAGATAATAGCAATTTGGAAAATTGTTATTTCTAAATCATCTAGGTTTAATCTTGACTTTCCTGTCCTTTATAGACTCTCACTGCCTGTTATAGAATAATTGAAAGCTTTATGTACATATTGTGTGTGTCTTGTTTAAATCATCTATTGGTTTCCTGTAGTCTGAAGACTACCCAGGCTAAATCATTTGTTTTATAGAGTCTGTAGGAAGTGTGAGTACAAAAAAGTGGTTTTCAATTACCCTTTTAGGGCTTTTCCCTACTTCACGTACTTATGATTTAAAGGGACATAAAACTGCAATAAAAATACTTAAATATGTTGGATTGTATTGCTATTGCTTATCCATACATAAGTGCTTACCCATACATAAGTGCTTACCTATACATAAGTGCTTACCCATACATAAGTGCTTACCCATACATAAGTGCTTACCTATACATAAGTGCTTACCCATACATAAGTGCTAACCTATACATAAGTGCTTACCCATATATAAGTGCTTACCTATACATAAGTGTTTACCCATACATAAGTGCTTGCCTATACATAAGTGCTTACCCATACATAAGTGCTTACCTATACATAAGTGCTTACCCATAGGTAAGTGCTTACCTATACATAAGTGCTTACCCATACATAAGTGCTTACCTATACATAAGTGCTAACCCATACATAAGTACTTACCTATACATAAGTGATTACCCATACATAAGTGCTTACCCATACATAAGTGCTTACCTATACATAAGTGCTTACCAATACATAAGTGCTTAGCCATACATAAGTGCTTACCTATACATAAGTGCTTACATATACATAAGTGCTTTCCAGTGTTACTTCTAAGGACAGTTTTGTGTGAGGCCCAGCAGTGAAACAGTTAATAAGAGACGCCTACCTTGTAGTCTACATTGTGCAGTGTTTACTAATTGCAGGGTGCAGTTACCTAATTAACTGTTTCACTGCTGGGCTTCACACAAAACTGTCCTTAGAGGGAACAATGGTGCTTACCCATAAATAAGTGCTTACCTATACATAAGTGCTTACCCATACATAAGTGCTTAACTATACATAAGTGCTAACCCATACATAAGTGCTTACCTATACATAAGTGCTTACCCATAAATAAGTGCTTACACATACATAAGTGCTTACCCATACATAAGTGTTTACCTATACATAAGTGCTTACCCATACATAAGTGCTTACCTATACATAAGTGCTTACCCATAAATAAGTGCTTACCTATACATAAGTGCTTACCCATACATAAGTGCTTACCTATACATAAGTGCTTAAACACATAATTAAATTGAGCACCGGTCCTGCAGTTTACTACTGGTCCTGAGCTAAACATGGCTGGTGAGCCAACAGAGGAGGAATATGTGCATAGCCACTACTCTATGGTTGTGAAAAAATTACACACTCTCACTATTAAGTTTCCAACTCTATGGCTTCAGCCTTTGAATTAGATCACTAGTGAATTAGCTCTCTAATGAATTAGCTCTGTAATAAATTAACTCTCTAATGAATTAACTCTCTAATGAACTAGCTCTCTAATAGTGATGTTGTGAACTTAAAATTTTCGGTTCGCGAACGGCAGACTCGAACTTCCGGTATTGTTCGCGAACCCGCGAACCACGCAAACCGCCATTGAATTCAATAGGCAGGCGAACTTTAAAACCTACAAGGACTCTTTCTGTCCACAATAGTGATGGAAAAGTTGTTTCAAGGTTACTAACACCTGGACTGTGGCATGCTGGAGGGGGATCCCTGGCAAAACTCCCATGTAAAATTACATAGTTTATGCAGAGTCGGCTTTTAACCCATAAAGGGCCTAAATCACCTAACATTCCCAAATTGTTTGCAATAACGTGCTTTAAAACATCAGTAATGATGTTGTATCTATCAGGTAGTGTAAGGATTACGGACGCATCACAGTGACAGAGCAAACTCCAAGTGTAACGCACTCCAATCAACCGCAAACAGTCCACTTGCAGAACCACGAGATAGGTAGATTTGATAGATAGATACATAGATTACATAGCTCAATCGATGCAATATACATATGATCGATACACTGTACATAGCTCAATAGATGCAATATACATTTGATAGATACGAATTACATTGATCAATAGATGCAATATACATTTGATAGATACGAATGTTATCGAATCAAAGATGCAATATACATTTTATAGATACGAATGACATCAACCAAAATATGTAATATACATTTTATAGATACAAATTACATCGATCAAAAGATGCAATCTACATTTGATCGATACGTTTGATAGTTCGATCGATTTGATATATAAATAAATCGATTTGAAATATATATAATTTCCCTCACAGAGTATAACAATAAGACATGTGGTCTGTGACCCGTGGTGTGTAAAGTAGTACTATTCTTAACATTTTACTACAACCTGTTACTCCTCCTGTCGGTTGAGGTCTATATGGCCTTCATTTTTGGAACCGGGAGATGGAAGAAGATGATTGTTCTGTCCTCCTACTTCAAATTCCTCAGAAACACAAGTGGCTGTTTCAAAACAGTCCGGACAGAAGATAGATCGATCAATAGGATAGATATACATAGATTGATAGTTAGATAGAATCAATAGAAGAAAAATAGATAGATTTTTTAGATATATAATTACCCTGATAAAGTCTAATAATTAAACATGCGGTCTTAGACCCATTGTAACTAGGTTGTGTTAAGTATTACTCTTCTTAGTATTTTAATACCTGTTACTCACCCTATCGTGGGAGGTCTATACGGCCTGCATGATTACCCATACAAAATATAATAAGACATCTGCTCTGGGTCTGTGACCCATGGTAACTAGGTTGTGTTAATTAGTACTGTTCTTAGCATTTTAATACCTGTTACACCCTTTTGGGGGAGGTCTATATGGCCTGCATGATTACCCTGACAAAGTATAACAACAAGACACGCGGTGTGGGACCCATGGTAACTAGCTTGTGTTAATTAGTACTGTTCTTAGCATTTTAATACCTGTTACTCACCCTATCTGGGGAGGTCTATATGGCCTGCATGATTACCCTTACAAAATAGAATAACAAGACATGCGGTCTGGCACCCATGGTAACTAGGTTGTGTAAAGTAGTACTCTTCTTAGCATTTTAATACCTGTTACTCACCCTATCGGGGGAGGTCTATATGGCCTGCATGATTACCCTTTACTGTTTAAAGAAATATGATTGCTGGGAATAATTGGCTAGGTGGGCCTGGCACACAGGCTGCAAAGCAGGAGGAAAGTGCAATTCAATGGCACGAGCAAACTGAGGATTCAGAACAACTATTACCAAAAATTTTAATTTTTATTTATTAAGAATACTGTGACAACAAATATGATTGGTGTAAATGTTTTGAAAGTCGGCCGGGCACACAGGCTGCCAGGCAGGAGGAAAATGCAATTCAATGGCACTAGGAGACTGAATACTGACAGTCAAAAAAGTGATGATTTACAATTTTTGCAATACTGTTAAAAGAAATATGATTGCTGGGAATAATTGGCTAGGTGGGCCTGGCACACAGGCTGCAAGGCAGGAGAAAAGTGCAATTCAATGGCACGAGCAAACTGAGGATTCAGAACAACTATTACCAAAAAAAATAATTTTTAATTATTAAGAATACTGTGACAACAAATATGATTGGTGTAAATATTTTGAAAGTCGGCCGGGCACACAGGCTGCCAGGCAGGAGGAAAATGCAATTCAATGGCACTAGGAGACTGAATAGTTGCAGTCCAAAAAATTATGATTTTTATTTTTTTATATACTGTTACAAGAATTATGATTGGTGCCACTAATTGGCTAGTTGGGCCTGGAAAACACGCTGGCAGGCAAGAGGAAAGTGCAATTCAATGGCACGAGCAAACTGATGAATCACAAGCGATCAATTTGGAATTTTAAAGATTAACAATACTTTTACAACAACTAGGATTGTTGGCACTAATTGGCTAGTTTGTGCCTGGCACACATGCTGCCAGGCAGGAGGAAACTGCAATTCAATGGCACTAGTAGACTGAATATTTGCAGTCCAAAAAATTATGATTTTTAATTTTTTTGATACAGTTACAAGAATTATGATTGGTGCCACTAATTGGCTAGTTGGGCCTGGCACACAGGCTGGCAGATATGAGTCATGGCTGGTAGGTAGGGCAGCAATTTAACACAGTATGCTGTGTAAGTGACAAAAACACAGGCCTGATAGAAAATTAAGTTAGATTACACTAGCAAAATATTTTAAAATTTTAGATTTTAATATTAAAATTATGTTAAGAAGTGCAATGCACATATGAGTGGTCGCACTGGCTGGCTGCTACGTAGGGCAGCAATTAACAACAGTATGCTGTGTAAGTCAGATAGACAGTTAGACATAGTCCTGATAGAAAATAAAATTAGATTACACTAGCATAATGATTTAAAGACTTTTTTGGGGGGAATTTAAAGAAAAAGGTTAAGCACATACATATGAGTCGTGGCTGATAGCCTTGGAAGGGCAGCTATTAAAAACAGTAGACTCTGTAAGTCAGATACACACACACCTGATAGAAAATACTATTAGATTACACTAGAAAAATGATTTAAATTATTTTTTGGGGGGGAAATTTAAAAAAGGTTAAACACATATGAGTCGTGGCTCATAGACTAGGGAGGGCAGCAAGTAAACACAGTAGGCTCTGTATGTCAGCAAAACACACAGGCCTGCCTGATAGAAAATGATATTAGATTACACTATCAAAAAAATGTAAACTTTTTTTTTTTATATTTAAATTAAGGTGAAGAAGATATGAGTGGTGGCTGCCTGGCACAGACCAATTAACCAAAAGACTGAAAAAATGAGGTATATTAATGCTGAGTGAGCCTGACAGACACAGGCCTGATAGAAAATGTAATTAGATTACACTAGCAAAATTATTATTATTATTTTTTTTAATTTAAAATAATGTTATAAATGGATATTAACACTGGTGGCTGGCACAGAACAATGAACCAGAGTATATGCTGTGTGACACAGGCCTGATAGAAAATGAAAAAAAATTACACTAGCAAAATAATTAAAATTTTTGGTTAGTTAAATTTAAACTAATGTTGTTAGGGAGATATCAGTGGTTGCAGTAATCACAGCATATGCTGTGAGCCTTAAACACACAGGCTGAAAGCCAGGCAAATGCTAATAAAAATACGGAAAAAAAATGGCACGAAATATAGCCCTAAAAAGGGCTTTTTGGGGTGCTGTCCTTGCAGCAGAGATGAGTGGAGTCCTTCTGGACTGTAGTGGACACTAAATACACTAGCCTAGCTATGTATTTCCCTATAATGTCAGGAGCACAAACACAACACGTCCTCTCACTAAGAAAGCAAGGTCGTTATGAGTCTAAAATGGTGGCTTCCGAGTAGCTGGGAGGGTCTGTGAGGGAGTGTCTGATGTTGATTGGCTCTAATGTGTCAGATGGCTGTGACATACAGGGTCAAAGTTTCCTCAATGATGACACATAGGGGGCGGATCGAACATCGCTATGTGTTCACCCGCAGCCGCGAACGTGAACAAGCTATGTTCGCTGTGAACCGTTCGCGGGCAAACAGTTCGGGACATCACTACTCTCTAATGAATTAGCTCTAGCTCAGTTAAGAATTATCTCTCTAATGTATTAGCTCATTAATGAATTCGCTTTCTAATGAATTAACTCTACAATAAATTAGCTCTCTAATGAATTAACTCTCTAGTAAATAAACGTTCTAATTAATTATCTATCTAATGAATTAACTCTAATAATTTAACTATCTAACTAATTAATTAACTATATAATGAATTAACTGTCTAATAATTTAACTCTCTAATTAACTATATAATGAATTAACTAATAAATTAAGTCTAATGAATTAGCTCTCTAATGAATTAACTGTCTAATAATTTAACTCTCTAATAAATTAACTATCTAATGAATTAGCTGTGTAATGAATTAACTATATAATAAATTAAATCTCTAATGAATCAATTCTAGTAAATCATCTATCAAATGAATTAGCTCTCATGAATTAACTCTATAATTCATTAGCTATATAATTAATTAACTCTATAATAAATTATTTCTAATGAATTAGCTCTCTAATTAACTAATAATTTAATTTGCTAATTAATAAGCTCTCTAATTAATTAACGCTCTAATAAATTAACCATCTAATGAATTAGCCAATTGATGAATTAACTCTATAGTAAATTAACTCTCTATTGAATTAACTCTCTAGTACATCATCTATCTAATGAATTACCTCTCTAAAAATTATATTATGTCATTTTTATATTATTCCAATGTTAATCCGACATTTCCATGTTTATGCTTTTGTCCTTTTTCAAACAATAAAGGGCTAGATTAAGAGTGGTGCACTAACTGTTGAACGCCAGTGACATCAAATTTCTCTCGCTATTTCAGAAGTAGCGCGTATTACATGTTGGAAGTAAACACAATCACTTGAAGCAATTCAATTTAACACACGTCAGGATAGTAGGACTTCAGATATCTGTTTAACTGTCAAAAAAGTAAAAAAAAAACCCATAAAAATTACATTTAAAAGTAAAGTTACACTCATTATAACTTTTAAGAGAGCGGGGAATTGGCAAACTCAATCTTATGTTTTACAAAGATCATCATTAAATGTAGACCCTTAAAATGTAAATATTATCAAATCAGTAGAAGTGATGTTTGGCCCTTTATTCTTCAATATATTAAGTGTATTCACCTGGATTATTGTACAAAAACCTGCATGGATACTCAAGTGGTTTACTATGGTGGCAGATTTCTACGGCAACACAGAGCCACCCTCTAATAGAGGTGATGCAAAACATAGCTACTCCACTTTTGTGAACAATACCTTCATAATGTAAGTTGTTTATTCCACACTATATGCACTTTGTGAGATGGTCGTGCTCTTTTTATGACATTTTATTCTTGACATGTTTGCATATTGAATTTATTTTAGGTAGGTGCAACAGGTTGTAGATTTATACTTTCTTATGAATTTGTTATAATAAAAAAATATTTTTGTGTATACGTAAATCCCTGTCTTTTACTTGTGAGGGTCAAATATTACCTTAGGATTGTCTTTGGATTTGAGAATATACACACATAATAACACTGTCTAATAAAAAATTATTTTAAAAAATTGCAATAAAAAGTTATAAGGGTTCAAAGATATGAGGTCTCAGGTGTTAGAGAAAAAAAGGCTGCAAGGGCTTTAACATAAAGATTCATATATATATATATAAATACACAGTACATGTCTATATATGTGTGTGTGTGTGTACATTTGTATGTATCTGTTTATGTATTGACAGACATATATACACATATAAACACATAAATACATATATACACATATAAACACATAAATACATATATACACATATAAACACATAAATACATATATACACATACATAGACATATATATAAGTGCATTGGAGCACTTTGCAGTCAAGTAGATAAAAACATAAAACATATTTATGCAATATTCATTTTTAATATAGTGTTTAACTGTTTATTTACTGTAAATATTTTATATCAAAAGGTTCTTCAAATTGAGAAATATGTTCTAAGTATTTATAAAAAGATATTCCTATTTGTGTGTAAAGGTAGCCCTCACTTAACGCCGGGGTTAGGTTCCAGAAGGAATGGTTGTAAATCGAAACCGTTGTAAATTGAAACCCAGTTTATAATGTAAGTCAATGGGAAGTGAGGGAGTTAGGTTCCAGGCCCCTCTCAAAATTGTCATAAGTAACACCTAATACATTATTTGTAAAGCTTTGAAATGAAGACTTTAAATGCTAAACAGCATTATAAAGCTAATAAAATAATCACACAACACAGAATTTATAATTAAACTAAGTTAAATGAACAAAAACATTTGCTAAACAGCATTATAATAAAATAATCACACTACACAAACTTCACTTGCATTTTTCTGCAAACAGTTATTTCTGATTTATAGACAGGAAGATCTTGTTCCTTTGAAATCTGCTCGATATCTCAGGTCTGGTTAAACTGATTAATTTCAGCTTGCTTGGCTTTGCTGCAACAACAGTGGACAGCTCCACCTACTGGCTATTTTAATAAATGCACTGCTTCTCAATGCTTTTCAATAGTAGTCAAATGACTGGAAAAAAAGGTTGTTATTCTAAAACGGTGTAAATTGAACCGTTGTAAAACGAGGGCCATATTATACCGTATATATATGTATATGTATTTATCTATACCAATTTATAATTATATATATATATATATATATATATTATTCCAAAATGCCATCGGATATATGTAGAAATATGTATTTATGGGTAAATAGAATATATTCTGTTATGTAAAGAACTTTGGAATGTGAAATATTCATATTTTCATGTCAGTTAAGCGTATTTGAGAATATGCGTTCCGGTTTGCGTGTGAGTAGGTTGTTTGTTTGTTTTTTTTTTCTTTTCATGCTCCAATGAAGTCAGGGACTACGTAAACATGGTCACGATATTCTAACTTTGGCTTTTTGCTTTTAACTTGTAATAGGCGCGCTACCCAACACACACAAAAAGCTTACTTCTAGAGGAGTTAATGCACAAGCAGGAGCAATAAATAGCGTTCCACTAGTAATCTAGCGCAGTGTCACAGAGATGGTACTTATCAACAAGTGAGCTATCTGTTCCTAGACAGGAACATGAACTTCATGTTAATATGAAAATCTGTGGAATACATTTATCTTGCTTTAACAGCACTCTCTTTTGCAGATTATTACATTTTGAGGATTATATTAGAGGTTATTTTAAATTTAAATATATTTATATTAGGGATATTTTTATCGTTGTTTAACTCCAAGTCCCTCTAGTTTGTATTAATAGCAAAACCACATATTGTGTATTTTTACTCACCCTTCACCAATTACCTATTTATACCTTATTTTATATAAAAAATACATTTATATGGAGTTTATAAACTCAATTTGGAAATGCTGTATGCTAGAATATATAATAATTTATTTAAAAAGAATTAACAATAAATACATTTCATACTGACAAATAAATATTATTATCGTTATTTTTTTAAACTTTTTTTATGATTTTTCAGCATGGGGAACTAAGAAACATCTGCTGAGGTTATATAGAACTAGGATTCAGTTTAGCAGATAATTATTTTTAGAAATTTGCATTTGTTTCCTTATGGAATACTAACTCCTTAACAAAACACAGATATTTATTTTGTTTTCACGAAACGAATATCCAAACGAATGTACCACAACATTTAAATAAAACAAACAAAATACTGATGAATTTTATCATTATTGTTGGATTATTGTGAATACCTATAGTGCGCTACACAGACCTATTGCTCTCTAATCCCAACCCTTCTTACCACATCACAGGGTCACGCTAATAGGAGGTTTAGAGTATGCATTTTAAAATAATTTACAATAAATATATTACAAGCTGACTTAAATAAATATTGTTTTTTTTAACCTTTTATTTTGTTGTTGCGATTTTTCAGTATGGGGAACCGTAAAAGAAATAGAATTTGCTTCAGTTTAGCAGATAATTATTTTGTATTAAAAAAATGCTGTACATTAGAAAATACAGCAATTATTCTAAAAAATAATAAATGCACTTCAAGCTGACAAATACATATTATTAATATTATATATTTTTTTTTGGGGGGGGAGGGTTTCACAATGAGAATCCGTTAACAAACAACTTTTGCAGAAACATAGGACTTGATTCAGTTTAGAAGATTACTTTTTATTTAATAATTATTTTTATTGAGCACATGGCTATAGTTGTAAAACAGAATAAGCATCAGCTGTACAAGAAGTTGTCATATCATCTTAAAAATGAAATTCCTAACAGAAAAAACTAACTTTTGATGAAAACAGAGTTATTGTTCACAATAATAAATCCAGAGTGTGATTTGTACTGTAAAGTTTGTCATTAGAGTGAGATAATGTCTGCAGTAGCTGAGGTTTGACTCTCGAATACTGAGGGAGTCATCTATTCTCAAACATAAATATTGTATTGTACCTATTAAAAGGAGTAGTATTTTACCTCCAGAAAAATGCAGATTTATTTAGTTTGAGATAGCCATTTTCTTCTAAGGTGAATAATTCTGACACTCTTTGTATCCACATATATTTGGAGGCCGTAGTCATAGTTTTCCAAAAGAGGACAATGATTGATCTGGTGCCATTTAGCCCAATTTGAAGATGGTGTGTTCTGAGTTTACAAGGTAGTTTGGTGAGGTCATTTAGTAAAGCAATACGGGGGAGGTTAATTTAAAATTGCTTGTGAGGACTGACTGGAAGTAAAGTTATATTGACTACCATAGAGAATGTATCCGATTGCAATACCACCACATGTACATCAGACTACCACACTCTCCACTCCCCTCCAACACCGAGTAGATAGCACTCAGAGGGGTTAGGTACCAACAGAGTACTATTTTAAAATTGAGTTTTAATACCTTGGTAGATGAGGAGGACCTCCATGTAAGTTTAAAGATTTTGACCCATTCTTTCTGCTCAATAGGCGAGATAATTGTGCTAGAAGTAAACTTTTTGCATGCATCAGATTGTGCTTGTATTATGTGTTTAAAGCAAAAAGTTATCAATCTCGGTCTAACCCGACTCGCACAAAAGCCGAACTTAGAATATTGCGCACGAGCACAATAACCTAAACCCCTACAGTAGTAAAAAAAAATTGAAAATAAAATCCCACTCGCTGGCAAACCCGATACCATATTCTCATGTGCACTAACCCAATGAGAAAATATGAATATTTCAGATTCCAATGTTTTTTACATATATATTTTCAATTTATTCTTATATACATATTTCTACATATATCTGATGGTATTTTGGTGAAATATCTATCTATCACTATATATATATATAAATCCAAAATAAGGAAGGCACAACATTTACTGTATAAAGCACATGTAAACGTTTTCAGGCATACACCCATCCTCAGAAATGAAGATACAAAACAACTTACCACGATTTAAGTACTCCCCAAACTTCATCCTGTGTGAACTGGTTTGACACATCTAGAAACTCTGTGGCGTACACACAGCGCAACTGCGCATGCACCGGCTGCACTACAGAGCGGCATCTGGCCCAACAAAAAAAATGCAATTGTAAAACCATGCTTAACGACGGGCGTGTCCAGGCAGCAGCCATGACAGGCTAAAACCTCAGTAGCTCTGATACATAAAGATACAATCTACCAAATATCTTCAGAATACCTGATCATTAAAGCTGGAAAGCGATATATTTGAATATATGAGAGAGTCCTGAACCTGTACATATATCCCTTGCTACAGTTCATCTCAAGGGACCTGGACTGAGCTGATAGATAATAGGTAGCGGCCTAACACACAGACTTCAACTATCCTCTCCCGGATTGTTGGGTAAAGAAACACAAGGGAGCTACTAAAACACTCTCTATCAAAGGCTAAACAGACCCGCATATCCTACATATACTCAACATGTGCCTGAAGGACGAACTCCATGATCAGACTGCCTTAGGACCTCCGAACATCTTGGACAGATGGGAGGCTCGTGTGCAACAACTGCTAGACGACCATTTTAGCAGTATGAAAAGACATCTCCTCCAATTGCTAGAAAGCCTGATGTCTGAACACAACTCAGTTAAAACAGCTACTTACCTATCCCAGACTTGCAATCAAGAAACCGTCAGAATTGATTTGCACGATGAGGAGGGTGAAAGCAGAGATCTATTCACGGAGCCCATAAACTTGGGGGAAACCCCTACTACAGATGGCACATATCGGTGGTGATCACTCACATCCTCAGACTGTGCCAATGTAGCATTACCTTATACCAAGATAACTAGGAAGGCTGTGATGATATGTTTTGATGATCCCAGACGTCCAAGTCCCTCATGGCGTGCTAACCATAGGAAGCATTTGGAAGGTCCAGAGTTTTTAGATATGGCACTGAGATTACTCTTTGGGCCAAAAACAATGGCACTTCACTTTTGTTACCTGGACCAAATTCCTGGGAACAGGTACTGTAGAAAAGCTTCTGCCTGGGTCATAAGGGAAGAAAAAGGGAAACTCACTGCCGGAATGGGAGTGGGGTAGCTAGTGGGATAACCAAGACCATCACACCGCAATTTGCTATGCTGGAAACCTTTACGCCAGTTATAACTTTTACGCATACTAATACTAATGGCTAGTATTAGCATGTGTTATGGCTGTTATTGAGCGCATATATAAAAATATCTAAATTGTTGTTTCTTATAGATTTAAAGCTTATAATTAATTGCTCGAAGTTTGTCTCATCTAACAATTATGCTTGGTAGGAGTTATGCTTGCACATATATGTTAGCATACGTTTGAATTTTATTTTTTGTGTTATTTTTCTTCTGAACTACTTACTCTCTTTTGATATGGTGAAAACCATGGTATATACCTGTGCACCCACTTTGAGTTCTGCATAGCCTTACAAACTATTATTAATAGTACTCAAACAACAGCTTATACACAGCCCCTTGGAATGCTCTCTGCCTTTAACTATTAGTCTCACTGGGTCCTATAATATTTGTAATACTGAGGATGAAATACTTAGTCAATGCTTTTTACAGCCGAGGGGTATTGCATTGTGCATTATCTAAAAGCGTAGGCTTATAATACATGAAATCCTACAGCAAGTACCAAACCAATACCCTATGAGCATTTTTATCCATATTGCAATTTGTTATGGTTAATGCGGATCTACATATATTAACTCATATATATAAGCTAAGTATATATCCTGTAATTACAGGCACTCTATCCTGTAATCTTTGAAGTGCCATAGAACGTTTAGCATAGCTGCCTCTTTATTGTTTGTTGACCTTAGCATAATTTCCCTAATATATAAATATATTATTAAACTAACAAAATAGAGTACAAAAGCTTACAGTTTTTTTGCTAACCTAGATGGGACACAAAACATTTTTTATACTCTCACTTACATCAGAGCGTACATGCTGGCTGCCTTTAAAGTTGGTGTGAGCTAAACGCCTCCATTGCCCCTTGCAACCACTTTGTTTTGGTACTACAATGTCAACAGTTTTTTATTAAAGGTTTCATCCCTATATTTAATAATCTGCTAATCTTTCCAATATGATATGTATTTTAACGATCACTTGACATACTAGCTGTTTTATAGTTTTTTTGGTGATACGAATCAGCTTTTATTTTGCCATATATAACACATAGTCCCAGTTGAATGGTTGCAAGCAGGCTATTAAATAGAATTGTAGTTATATTATTATGCTAGTTAGATTACTACACCCAACAGTCTTCAAGCTTAGTTCAGAATAGAAGCTCTTTATATAATTTTATAATTGGCTCCCCTACAATTATCCTAGAAAGAACAGCTACGTTAACTCAGTTGTATTTCATAGGTGTAATATATACAGCTAGCTGAGGACTTCCAAATAAATTGGTATCACCAACTAACTCAGCTTCAGATCATTATATACTGCTGAGGAAGTCCATAGCCTATAACTTGACTTTATAAGCCAAATATTAATTATGGTATTTGCCCTTATGCCACTTGTATAATGAATCTAGTAATACCTTATCATCATTATTATTGTTATATGCTGAATATTGTGTGTTTGTGCTTTGTAAAAACACTCTTTAGGCTGAGGTTTGCTACAGATTCATATACTATATCGATCCATTGCGAATATACAGATACTATTTTATGCACATGTTGCTGCACATAGAGATTCAAGTTCAGTGTATGTAACTGTGGCTTTTAGTTTAGCTATAGGTCATAGGCAGTACAACTGAAGATCTTTCACTTCCTTAGATCTAAGAGTGATATTATTCAAAACTGTTTCAACAAACTGAGTGATATTTCTTTCATGTAATTGGCAAGAGTCCATAAGCTAGTGATGTATGGGATATACAATCCTACCAGGAGGGCCAACGTTTCCCAAACCTCAAAATGCCTATAAATACACCCCTCACCACACCCACAATTCAGTTTTACAAACTTTGCCTCCTATGGAGGTGGTGAAGTAAGTTTGTGCTAAGATTTCTACATTGACATGTGCTTCTCAGCATTTTTTTGAAGCCCGATTCCTCTCAGAGTACAGTGAATGTCAGAGGGATGTGAAAAATGGTTTTCCTCACAGGGATCTATTTCATAGGTTCTCTGTTATCGGTCGTAGAGATTCATCTCCTACCTCCCTTTTCAGATTGACAATATACTCTCATATTCCATTACCTCTACTGATAAATGTTTCAGTACTGGTTTGGCTATCTGCTATATGTGGATGGGTGTCTTTTGGTAAGTATGTTTTTATTACTTAAGACACTCTCAGCTATGGTTTGGCACTTTATGTATTTATATAAAGTTCTAAATATATGTGTTGTACTTATATTTGCCATGATTCAGGTTTTCAGTATATTTCCTTTTTTGCAGACTGTCAGTTCCATATCTGGGAAATGCTTTTTTATAAAAAAATTATTTCTTACCTGGGATATAGTTTATTTTTCAATTGACTGTCTTTTAAATTTGCGGGTAGAATTATGCTTGCGAGTGTGCAAAATGCCAATGTTTATTGCGTCATTTTTGGCGCAAGATTTTTTTTTGGCGAGAAGTTATGTTCGTTGACTCAAAATTCATCATTTCCGTTGTCTTAGTTGACGCAGAGTCCTTCACAAGGTTGCATCATCTATGACGTGAGTGTTTTGTTTCCGGACATTTTTGTCGCCAAAAAATATTTTTCTGTTTGTTGTGCGTCATACTTGGCGCCAAAAATCTTCATTTTTTTAAAACCCCATTCCTTTAGCCTCTGGCCTTTTTCTATGTCAGAGGGCTATACTGTTTGCATTTTTTCCCATTCCTGAAACTGCCATATAAGGAAATTGATAATTTTGCTTTATATGTTGTTTTGTTCTCTTACATTTGCAAGTTGTCTCAATCTGATCCTGTCTCAGAGTTTACTGTTGGATCCCTGCTGCATGATAACGGTTCTACCAAAGCTAAGTGCATTTGTTGTAAACTTGTGGAGATTATACCTCCAGCTATGGTTTGTAATAGTTGTCATGATAAACTTTTACATGCAGAAAATGTTTCCATCAGTAGTAGTCCATTGCTTGTTGCTGTTCCTTCAACATCTAATGCACAAGATATACTTGTAAATTTAAAAGAATTTATTTCTGATTCTATTCAGAAGGCTTTGTCTGCCATTCCGCCTTCTAATAAACGTAAAAGGTCTTTTAAAACTTCTCATAGAGCTGATGAACTTTCAAATGACCGGCAACATACTGATTTATCTTTCTCTGATGAGGATCTATCTGATTCAGAAGATCCTGCCTCAGATATTGACACTGACAAATCCTCTTATTTATTTAAAATGGAGTATATTTGTTCTTTATTAAAAGAAGTGTTGATTACATTAGATATGGAGGAAACTATTCCTCTTGATATTAAAACTAGTAAACATTTAAATTCTGTTTATAAACCTCCTGTGGTTATTCCAGAGGTTTTTCCAGTTCCTGATGCTATTTCAGATATGATGTCTAAGGACTGGAATAGGCCTGGTACTTCTTTTATTCCTTCTTCAAGGTTTAAAAAATTGTATCCTTTACCTACTGTTAGACTGGAGTTTTGGGAAAAGATCCCCAAAGTTGATGGGGCTATCTCTACTCTTGTTAAACTTACTACTATTCTTACGGAAGATAGTACTTCTTTTAAAGATCCTTTAGATAGGAAACTTGAATCGTATCTAAGGAAGGATTATTTATATTCAGGTCATCTTCTTAGGCCTGCAATTTCTTTGGCTGATGTTGCAGCTGCTTCAACTTTTTGGTTGGAAACTTTAGTGCAACAAGTTTTGTATCATGATTTGTCTAGCATTGTTAAATTAATTCAACATGCTAATATTTTCATTAGTGATGCCATTTTTGATATCATCAAAATTGATGTTAGATATATGTCTTTAGCTATTTTAGCTAGAAGAGCTTTATGGCTTAAATCTTGGAATGCTGATATGACTTCTAAGTCCAGATTGCTATCTCTTTCTTTCCAAGGTAATGAATTATTTGGTTCCCAGTTGGATTCAATAATTTCAGCTGTCACTGGGGGGAAGGTAGTCTTTTTGCATCAGGATAAAAAACCTAAGGGTAAATCTTAAGCTTCTAACCGTTTTCATTCCTTTCAACATAAAATCTAATCCTTCCCCGAAGGAATCTGTTTCCAATTGGAAGCCTTCCTCAAATTGGAATAATTCCAAGCCATTTGAAAGATCAAAACCAGCCCCCAAGTTTGCATGAGGCCCTCATTCCAGCTCAGCTGGTAGGGGGCAGATTAAAATTTTTCAAAGATGTTTGGATCAATTCAGTCCAAAATCATTGGATTCAGAGTATTGTCTCTCAGGGGTACAGAATAGGTTTCAGAGTGAGACCGCCTGTGAGAAGATTTTTTCTCTCACACATTCCAGCGAACCCAGGAAAGGCTCAGGCTTTCCTGAAGTGTGTTTCAGACCTGGAATTATCAGGGTTTTCCTGAACTGTGTTTCAGACCTGGAATTATCAGGGGTAATCATACCAGTTCCATTTCAGGAACAGGGTCTGGGGTTTTATTCAAATCTATTCATTGTCACAAAGAAAGAAAATTCATTCAGACCAGATCTGGATCTAAAGATTTTGAATCGATATGTAAGAGTACCAGATTTCAAAATGGTGACTATAAGGACTATTCTGCCTTTTGTTCAGCAAGGGCATTATATGTCCACAACAGACTTACATGATGCATATCTTCATATTCCGATTCATCCGGATCACTATCAGTTCCTGAGATTCTCTTTTCTAGACAAGCATTACCAATTTGTTGCTCTTCCTTTTGGCCTAGCAACTGCTCCAAGAATCTTTTCAAAGGATCTCGGTGCCCTACTCTCTATAATCAGAGAGCGGGGTATTGCGGTGTTTCCTTATTTGGACAATATCTTGGTACTCGCTCAGTCTTTACGTTCTGCAGAATCTCACATGAATCAACTAGTGTTGTTTCTTCAAAGACATGGTTGGAGGACCAATATACCAAAAAGTTCTTTGATTCCTCAGACAAGGGTAACCTTTTTAGGTTTCCAGATAGATTCAGTGTCCATGTCTCTAACAGACAAGAGATGTTTAAAATTGGTTGCAGCCTGTCGGAACCTTCAGTCTCAGTCATTCCCTTCAGTAGCTATGTGCATGGAAGTTTTAGGTCTTATGACTGCAGCTTCAGACGCGATCCCCTTTGCTCGTTTTCATATGAGACCTCTCCAGCTTTGTATGCTGAACCAATGGTGCAGGGATTATACAAGGATATCACAATTAATATTCTTAAATCCCAATGTTCGACTTTCTCTGACTTGGTGGTTAGATCACCATCATATAATTCTAGGGGCCTCTATCGTTCGTCCAACCTGGACTGTGATCACAACAGATGCGATTATTTCAGGTTAGGGAGATGTTTGTGGATCTCTGACAGCACAAGGAGTTTGGAAATCTCAAGAGGCGAGATTACCAATCAATATTTTGGAACTCCGTGTGATTCTCAGGGCTCTTCAGTCTTGGCCTCTGTTGAAGAGAGAACCGTTTATTTGTTTTCAGACAGACAATATCACAACTGTGGCATATGTCAATCATCAGGGTGGGACTCACAGTCCTCAAGCTATGAAAGAAGTATCCCAGATACTTGTTTGGGTGGAATCCAGCTCTTGTCTAATTTCTGCGGTTCATATCCCAGGTATAGACAATTATCTCAGTCGTCAGACTTTACATCCAGGAGAATGGTCTCTCCCCCAGATGTGTTTTCTCAAATTGTTCAGATGTGGGGGCTTCCAGAAATAGATCTGATGGAATCTCATCTAAACAAGAAACTTCCTAGGTACCTGTCCAGTTCCAGTGATCCTCAGGCAGAAGCAGTGGATGCATTGACACTTCCTTGGTGTTATCAGCCTGCTTATATTTTCCCGCCTCTAGTTCTTCTTCCAAGATCTCGAAAATCATCATGGAGCAATCGTTTGTGCTGCTGGTGGCTCCAGCATGGCCTCACAGGTTTTGGTATGCAGATCTTGTTCGGATGTCCAGTTGCCAACCTTGGCCACTTCCCTTAAGGCCAGACCTTCTATCTCAAGGTCTATTTTTCCATCAGGATCTCAAATCATTAAATATGAAGATATGAAAAATGAGCGCTTAGTGCTTAGTCATAGAGGTTTACTATGTTACAGGCATGTAAATCTGTTTCTAGAAAGATTTATTATTGAGTTTGGAAGACTTACATTTCAAGGTGTTCTTCTCATAAATTTTCTTGGCATTCTTTTAGAATTCCTAGAATTTTACAGTTTCTTCAGGATGGTTTGGATAAAGGTTTGTCTGCAAGTTCCTTGAAAGGACACATCTCTGCTCTTTCTGTTTTATTCCACAGGAAAATTGCTAAACTTCCTGATATTTACTGTTTTGTTCAGGCTTTGGTTCGTATCAAACCTGTCATTAAATCAATCTCTCCTCCTTGGAGTCTTAATTTGGTTTTGAAGGCTTTACTGGCTCCTCCATTTGAGCATATGCATTCTTTGGACATTAAACTACTTTCTTGGAAAGTGTTGTTCCTTTTGGCCATCTCTTCTGCTAGAAGAGTTTCTGAATTATCTGCTCTCTCTTGTGAATCTCCTTTTCTAATTGTTCCTCAGGATAAGGTAGTTTTGCGGACTTCATTTAAATTCTTATCTAAGGTTGTGAATTCTAACAACATTAATAGAGAAATTGTTGTCCCTTCTTTGTGTCCTAATCCTAAGAATTGTTTGGAGAGATCTTTACTTTTTTTGGATGTGGTGAGAGCTCTGAAATATTATGTTGAAGCTACTAAAGATTTCAGGAAGACTTTTAGTCTATTTGTTATCTTTTCTGGTTCCAGGAAAGGTCAGAAGGCTTCTGCCGTTTCTTTGTCATCATGGTTAAAGCTTTTGATTCATCAAGCTTATTTGGAGTTGGGTAAATTACAGAGAATTACAGCTCATTCTACTAGATCAGTTTCCACTTCTTGGGCTTTTAAGAATGAAGCTTCAGTTGATCAGATTTGCAAAGCAGCAACTTGGTCTTCTTTGCATACTTTTACTAAATTCTAACATTTTGATGTATTTGCTTCTTCGGAAGCAGTTTTTGGTAGAAAAGTTCTTCAGGCAGCTGTTTCAGTTTGATTGTTCTGCTTTTAATTTAAGTTTTTTCTTTTCAATTATGAGACTAAACTTATGATTTGGGTTGTGGATTAATTTTTCTCAGTG
The DNA here is from genome assembly GCF_027579735.1 of Bombina bombina. Classification (NCBI taxonomy): domain Eukaryota; kingdom Metazoa; phylum Chordata; class Amphibia; order Anura; family Bombinatoridae; genus Bombina; species Bombina bombina. Next base: position 13,790,492 of record NC_069509.1, on the reverse strand, counting down.
GAAATGGCTGTATTTATTTTTTATCCCTACCTCTCTAGTGACTCTTGTGTGGAGTTCCACATCTTGGTTATTGCTATCCCATACGTCACTAGCTCATGGACTCTTGCCAATTACATGAAAGAAAACATAATTTATGTAAGAACTTACCTGATAAATTCATTTCTTTCATATTGGCAAGAGTCCATGAGGCCCACCCTTTTTCTGGTGGTTATGATTTTTTTGTATAAAGCACAATTATTTCCAAATTCCTTTGTTGATCCTTTTTACTCCTTTCTTTATCACCCCACTTCTTGGCTATTCATTAAACTGAATTGTGGGTGTGGTGAGGGGTGTATTTATAGGCATTTTGAGGTTTGGGAAACTTTGCCCTTCCTGGTAGGATTGTATATCTCATACGTCACTAGCTCATGGACTCTTGCCAATATGAAAGAAATGAATGTATCAGGTAAGTTCTTACATAAATTATGTTTTTGGTTTATTTTCTGGCGTATGAGATAGATAACTGATTCAAATAATTACACTTCTCCAGTATTAACCAGTTACTGAATGTATTTATAAAATATAAAAAAGCTTTCTTTTTTCTTACAACCTAGTTTACCAAGATATTGAGCAATCCATGCTAACTTTTATTACTCAAGTATTAACCATGGCACATACAGCAATCCTCTAATGGAAATTACATATTTAATAATAAGGTTGACCTGTCATTGGTTATAGGGCTCATGCCTGGGTGGCAAGGTCTAAGCTTAAAAAAAATGAGGAAAATGAACTTCATATAGCATAGATTTAATACAATCACATTTTTGCATGGAGTGGTAATTCATATTAGGCTGGTTTACTTGAAATTTGTTAATTCTCTCTTGTAAATAGATGCTAGAATAAGCTTGCAAATTGATAAGCTCTACGAAAATGTCTTCACAATATTAATGTACCAGACACGTCCCACCATCCCCCTTAGTTTTTATTCACCCACTTTGGTGAATATCTTAGCAATATTAATCTTCTACCTTGTTTTCATTGACACAAGTCATAACAACATAGACGTGGTTTATTGGGTCAGTTAAACCCATTAAGCTAAAGTTTAAGAACATGTCAGGGTGTGTATAAACTTTAAATGGGTATAATACTCAAAATAGAGACAACATATAATTGTGAAGAAAGTTTACTCATTGCCTAGCTCTTTCCAGTTGGGATAATGATGTCTCGAATATGATACCTTTAATCTGAATAACCCTGAATTATTGGCAATTGACGCTTTTTCTGTAATATATTAATAGTTACGACTTGTCATTATTTCCTTCATAGTCATATAATCTCAACTCTTCATTCTTCACAATGTTTTGCAAAATATCACCCTACAAAGCAACTTAAGTCATCGGGGAGTAAAGTTTAACTTTATAACCTTAGAAAAAGAGCTATCATACTATTATGTGCACCTTACAGTCAGGTATGGATGTTTGAGAATACTTGATTTGTCATTGTGTTTGTACTAATTACTAGTTACTTCTATTCTCTATGTGAAGAATAATGCTCACTTATACTTTGTTGTTTAGTTTGCTAGAACCTGTTGAGCATTCTTTTGCCAACATGTATGCATTATCTCCTGATCCAACTTATGTCAACAGAATGTGATTGTTATTCTTTCGAAATACCTCAATTAAAAACTTTGATTAAAAAAAGAAAAAAACATGCATAACATAGGTAATCGTAGTCACAATGGAACTAATATGACAGTAGCCAGAATGCGACAATCTATAGTGAACTTAAATAGCATATTAGTAGCAATGGGCCACTATGATGTACCCTAGTTGGGCACAATTATATAATCTAAACTAATCCCTAAAATGTAATAATACAATAAGAACATATATATATACAGAGGAAAATAAGGCTGAGTAGGAACCAGTACTATTCACAAAGGTACTCAATTCATAATCAACTATAGTTCTATGGCAATGGGGCTGGAACAGTCACATAGAATATTTTCTGAAATACCAAGAAGTATATATATCAAAGTACATTGTATCATCCAACCAACTCAGTAATATTATATATACAGCAAAAAATCTGCTAAGGAAAAATCAGAACACATAAACTGTCATCTAGTGTTAGAACATTATTCATAAATGAATGATCATGTTGTTTAAAAAATGTTAAATACATAAATAAAGTGCTAGGATGATGTGACAAGGCGAAGCAAGAATAGGTTGCCATTTGTAAATAGGAGTAGGAAATCACTATGTAGGGAATTAAATACCCATACACCATCCTATTAATAAAAATATCAATCCACAAACATAAAGCAACTCCCTATAGCATGTTATAAATAGCAGTGCAGCTCAAAATTTGTGTTGAGGCCTTTTGGCACAAGGGTATCTAAGATATATATCCATTTTGACTCCCTTTAGGGGAGAATCTTTCCTCTATTACCACCTCTTGGGGGTAAATGGATATAGTCTATGATTATATATCTGAGATCAGAAACGTTGTGTTCATGTGTCAAGAAGTGTCTAGACACTGGTTGCTCAGTACTGCCAGAGTCTAGGGCAGTGCGTATTGCAGACCGGTCGTTGGCCATCCTCGTCCTAAGGTCATCCTGGGTCTTCCCTATGTAAAATTTCCCACAGGGATAATGTAACATGTACACTATATGTGTTGTGGTACACATAACCCTGTAGTTGATAGTATACCGCTTATTCCTCCATGGATGGACAAAATATTTGTCTTGTGATAGACCACCACAGGTTACGTATCCACTGCCCCTATAGCACCCGTTCCTCTCATTGCTTAACCATGTTCTACTGGTGTAGCTTAAAGGGACACAGAACCCAGTTTTTCTCTTTCGTGATTCAGATAGCGCATGCAATTTTAAGCAACTTTCTAATTTAATCCTATTGTCAATTTTTCTTTGTTCTCTTGTTATTTTTATTTGAAAAAAGAATGAATCTAAGCTTTTTTGGGGTTCAGAACTCTGGATAGCACTTTTATATTGGTGGATGAATTTATCCACCAATTAGCAAGGACAACCCAGGTTGTTCACCAAAAATGGGCTGGCATCTAAACTTACATCCTTGCATTTCAAATAAAGATTCCAAGGGAATGAAGAAAATTTGATAATAGGAGTAAATTAGAAAGTTGCTTAAAATTTCATGCTCTATCTGAATCACGAAAGAAAAAATTTGGGTTCAGTGTCCCTTTAATATATTGTCTGTTTGTAACAGTTGTTCCCGTAGGGACCTACCCTTCCTGTATCCTACTATGGGACTATCAACCTCACTGAATGGTAACTTCTTTTTCAAGATATTCCAGTTTTTTCTTAAGATATTTGGTAAGTCAATTTTGTCCGGGATAAACTCAGTAGATAATATCAGTCTCTTGTTGCCCTGTTCTCTTGTCTTTTTCGCAAGGGCCTGGTCCTGAGTCATTTTCATGGTTTCCTCAAGTGGTTTCTGTAGGTATTTGTTGCCATGTCCTCTTAGATTAATCTTCCAGTGCATCCCTCTCAGTTGACACTCTTTAGTAATCGGATCAGTGTTGTTTCTCACAACTCTTTTAAACTGAGAGAGTGGCAGCACCTTCTTCAGACTGGGATGGTGACAGTCTCATGTGTGAGGATGGGTGTATACCGAAAATGTTTACATGTGTTTTATACAGTAAATTTTGTACTATTCAACCGGAGAGTGCCTTCCTTATATATGTATGTGTACATATGTATTTATGTGTTTATATGTATATATATATATATATATGTGTTAATTCAAAATTGCTTGTGAGGACTGACTGTAAGTGAATTTATATTGACTACCATAGAGAGTGTTTCCGCTTGCAATACCACCACATGTACATCAGACTACCACACTCTCCACATCCCCTCCAACACCTGCGGTGAGTGTCCGGGTAGATAGCACTCAGTTTCAGAGGGGTTACGTACCAACAGAGTGCTATTTTAAAATTGAGTTCTAATACCTTTGTAGATGAGGATGATACGTGCCAGTGGATGAACAGATCAGCTGCCCGTATGCAGTGAAGGCGTACGGACAGCTTCTCAAGTTGAGAAGCTGTCTGCACACCTTTTAATACATGGGGCCCAATATCTACATTACAGATGAAAAGAACATGAAAGCCCCAATCACTAATATGAGGATATCATTGTCTTGTACATGAGATAACTCTAAGGAGAGCTCTTTTAAGTTTGGAGCTTCCAAAGATCAGAATAAGCGACATCTCTGTAGGATAACAATTATATAGGCAAGAAAATACAATTCTCTTCACTTCTAAACTTAATAAAAGTGAGGCATTAGCCAACGTTTGAGCAACAACAAGCATCACAAAAACAATCGCAAACATGACCATAGTCTTACAGGCTTTGTAATGAGCGTCAAGCTGGGGATCGCTCAAGTGGACTTCTGGTGCTTTATTCTCCAGATGTGTCCCAAGAGAGAAGTCACTGTAAAAAACAAAGAGGTTATGCTATTAATCATAGGCAAAATGGATGCAAGTGTGTAAAACCAGGTGCGACAGTCATTCATTATTACTTTAGCATTTGTTGTGCTGTTGTAGGAGAGGTTGTCAGTCATATCCTGATGATTAGTTAGACTTATGCACCAAACCAAGGGACCAGTGATGGAGAGGCAGCCTAGGAATGTGACCAGCAGGAGTTTGGGTACCACAGCTGGGAGCTTCATCTTCAGACTTGTGATGAGTTTATGTCTAAATGAGACAAGAGTCACACAGTATAAGGCACAGAGCCAGGCAGTGATCCAAGAACTGAATGCAATAAAAAGAGAAACAGTAAAATTTGTGATATAGCTTAATATCCTGTGCACATCAGGTGAAATGACAAAAACATACACATATAGCACCATTGTGCACTGCAGGAAAACGTTGCTCAGGCACATAGTAAACTGGATTTGGTTGCTGGGACTCAGCCTTAGGAATCTTCTCTGCTTCATATAAATCACAACCATTATAAATGAGTTAGTGATGACTCCAGAAACAAGTGCTATGGCAGTATATATTATGGTAACAGCTATCTCCACATGAGAAAACATTCTGTGTATTTGTTATCTGTGCTGCTCATGTATCTACTTAATAAAGCTGGTTACATTCACAGTATGAAGTATTTATCAGCATCTCATGCAAATTCTAATAAGATTATATTTTCATAAAGATTAATAGCTGACACCAATATGGCAGATTTGCATGGCTGCACCTAATGTATCTACAGAACAGCTGAGACCATGAAATCACTTCCAGCTCATGTGATCTGGTTAAACCTGACAGTGATGCAAATGTTTCTATTTATACTGAGGTCTCTGCGTGTTGGTGATTTCCTATAGCTGTTGCCTAATTTGAGAAGATTACAGATTTATAAACATACATTTTATATTTGAGGAACTATTTTTATTCTCACTGCATGTTACAGAACACTGATGCTAAAAAAACTTTGCTTTTGTCTAGAAATTGGGCCTTGTCTAGGGCTTAATATAGAGAACATAAAACAAATTCTGTGTTCCGTAATCTTTTTGTTAAAATTTTACAATTTGGCAACTACTGATTTGCAGCAGCTTGAAGCAGGATTTAGTGGGATATGGGACAAAGCACAATTTTACCACATAAAGAATTATTTTTCAATTAAGGAACTTCTTCTGAAATAATTTTTGCTCTTTTGTGATTTAATGGGACATTTTACTGCAATAAGAAAATGAGCTGGATTATTTTATTGCTAATTCATATGTAAGTGCTTAAATTAATACTAAATAATACTCCTTTATTAACAACATACAGTATATGGTAAATCTAGTAAACATAAAAAGAAACAGATTGCTTGTTTTCTTGGGAAATGATCATTGAGAAATTCTCAGTGTAGCCCCTGCCCTCGGGGAGATGAGGGAGCTGATATATTTGTAATTTAAGTTGAATTCTGTCCTCTTCTGAGCATGGATAAAACTGACTGCATGTTTCTCTTCCATTCACTAAAAACTAAGGGCTACATTTCTAAAATTCTTTGAGGGACATCTTCATAGTGACAAGACTTCTTAGATCATCTCACCTGTGTGGAGGTCTTTAGAATATCGGCCCCTAAGACAGCTTATGTTCTTCTAGAATATTTATGACATCAATCTTGAGCCCGAGTCTCCTTGTAGGGCTGCACCAGGAAGTAATGAAAGCTGCACAAATGTAGTTGCACAATTTCCCCATAGACATCAATGGGGAGAGCCGAAAAAAAAGAAGCCTAACACCTGCGATCGCGGAAAAAAAAATCTCCGTAACGCAGCCCCATTGATGTCTACAGGGAAAGAAAAAGTTATGTTTAAACCTAACACCCTAACATAAAAACCATGTCTAAACACCCCTAATCTGCCGCCTCCAACATCCCCGCCACCTACATAATAATATTAACCCCTAATCTGCCGCCCTTAACAACGCCACCACCTAAATAAAAATAGTAACCCCTAATCTGCCGCCTCCAACATCCCCGCCACCTACATAATAATATTAACCCCTAATCTGCCGTCCTTAACAACGCCACAACCTAAATAAAAATAGTAACCCCTAATCTGCCGCCTCCAACATCACCGCCACCTACATAATAATATTAACCCCTAATCTGCCACACTTAACAACGCCACCACCTAAATAAAAATTGTAACCCCTAATCTGCTGCCCCTAACATCGCCGCCACCTACATAATAATATTAACCCCTAATCTGCCGGGATTAACAACGCCACCACCTAAATAAAAATAGTAACCCCTAATCTGCCGCCTCCAACATCCCCGCCACCTACATAATAATATTAACCCCTAATCTGCCGCACTTAACAACGCCACCACCTAAATAAAAATAGTAACCCCTAATCTGCCGCCCATAAACATCGCCGCCACCTACCTACACTTATTAATCCCTAATCTGCCTCCCAAATACCACCACTATACTAAAGTTATTAGCCCCATAATCTCTAGCCTCCCACATCACTAATATTACATAAATATATTAACCCCTGAACCTAACCATAACCCTAAGCATAAGTCTAACCCTAACACCCCCTAACTTAAATATAATTAAAACAAATCTAAATAAACCTTACAATTATTACCTAAATAATACCTATTTAAAACTAAATACTTACCTGTGAAATAAAACCTAAGCTAGCAACTGTAGCTATCTTAGGTTTTATTTTTATTTCACAGGTAAGATGGTATTTATTTTAGCTAGGTAGACTAGTTAGTAAATAGTTATTAACTATTTACTAACTACCTAGTTAAAATAAATACAAATTTACCTGTAAATTAAACTTAACCTGCCTTACACTAAAACCTACCATTACAATCAAATCAAATAAATTAAATTAATCAAATACTATTATCTAAATTACAAAAAAACAAAACACTAAATTACACAAAATAAAAAACTAAATGATCAAATAATAAAAATCGAATGACTGCTAATCTTATAGCCCTATCAAAATAAAAAAGCCCCTCCAAAATAATAAAACCCCTAGTCTACACTAAAATACCAATAGTCCTTAAAAGGGCCTTTTGCCGGGAATTGCCCCAAATAAATCAGCTTTTTTAGCTGGCAATAAAAATTACAAACAACCCCCAACAGTAAAACCCACCACCCACCCAACCAAACCCCCCAACTAAAACTCTATCTAAATAAACCTAAGCTAACCATTGCCCTGAACAGGGGAATTGGATGGGCATTGCCCTTAAAAAGGTATTTACATCTTTTACAGTGCCCAAACCCTAAGCTAAAAATAAAGAACAATCAATAAACCCTTAAAAAAACCTAACCTGGCCAACACAAAGAGCCTAGGGGCAATGTGTTGGACACGTAAACAACATAGGATTATTTCAACACCCACCCCTACATTAATTAAAGACACCCTGAACGCTTGGGAAGTCTTCACTAAGCCCCGCTATGGTATTTCTACGATTCCCTCACCTCTCACTCCCATTCTCCACAACCCAGAATTCCCCCCCTACCAGCAAATATGGGCAAATGACACCTATGGCATAACATCTGGCTTACCATGCCGTTCGGTAATAGAAAAGGGAGCCATAGTTACAAGAGCCTCACTCATAGATAAAGCCATCCCATACTTTCATAACTGGTATGAATATTTTCAGCTGTCACATTTTATTAATCAAAATAAAGATAAACCTAGCTTAACAAGAAACCTCACCCCATTTGAACTTCTATGTGAGTCAACTAACACCATGAGGGGTACCCTATCTATAATATATAAGATCTTAACAGACACACAATCTAGAAACCCTCCCTCATATGTTAAATCATGGGAGTTGGAAATGGGAATACAAGTTCCGGCTGAGACCTGGAACACTATTTTTCACCAGATGAGTAAATCACCCTCCTCTGTAAGCATCACAGAAACTAACATGAAACTCTTGGGAAGATGGTATCTTTACCCTAGCAGATTAGCTAAATTCTACAAACAAGCAGACCCTCTCTGTTGGAGAGCCTGTACACAAGTAGGCACACTATTTCACATATGGTGGGAGTGCCCCATATTACAACCTTTCTGGCAAGATGTTCATAGGGAAATACAACAAGTCCTCTCCCACAAGATCCCACTCGAACCTTTAGTTTTACTGTTCAATAAACCTCCAGGGATTAAATGTAAGTACAAGTCTACATTGCTATATATTATGCTTAGTAGCGCTAAGCAGCTGATCCCACGCCTGTGGAAACAGCGAGTAATACCATCACTGACAAGTTGGAGGCAGCATGTAACTACAATCTTATCCCTAGAGAAATATCATTATCACAAAACCAACAGGCTGGACTTCTACTGTGCCATGACCTTTTTCTGGGAAATGTACGTTAATAAGGTAAATACACCCTAGGAGAATGTAGATAACACCAACATTAATTCCTCTCACATAGACTTAGTTCATCAATAAGTAAAGACCAACCCTACGATACTGCTCTATTGTGATGTTGTTATGTGAGACTGCGAAACTTTACCCCCAAATGGTAAAAGGGGGGAAAAAGTGACTCACAGATGTTCCAGACTAGATGCGAATTTTGCTATGTTATGTAGTTATGTTAACTGTTTTATTTTAGTCTCAAAAAATGAAAAATCCCTCCAAGCTTTACACAGGTGACTTTCTCAGAGGACATTGAGATTATGGACATTTTGGAAAAGTTATAAAGATGTTTCTTCACATGTTTACTTTGCTTCTGCTTTGAGAAACTTGTATGACTATATATACGTATCAATAAAGCTTTTTGGAAGAAAAAAAATAAAAAAATACCAGCATTTGAAAAAAAATAAAAAAAAATAATAAAAAAAAACCTAACCTTAACCCCTGACGATCCACTTACAGTTTTTGAAGACCGGACATCCATCCTCATCCAGCCGACGAAGTCCTCATCTAAGCGAGCAGAAGTCCTCATCGAAGCCGGCAGAAGTCTTCATCCAGACGACATCTTCTATCTTCATCCATCCAACGCGGAGCGGGTCCATCTTCAAGACATCCGGCATGGAGCATCCTCTTCTTCCGATAGTCACTGAAAAATGAAGTTCACTTTAAGTGACGTCATCCAAGATGGCGTCCCTTACATTCCAATTAGCTGATAGAATTCTATCAGCCAATAGGAATTAAAGGGGAAAAAATCCTATTGGCTGATTTGATCAGCCAATAGGATTGAGCGTTAATCCTATTGGCTGATCCAATCAGCCAATAGGATTGAACTTGCATTCTATTTGCTGATTGGATCAGCCAAAAGGATTTTTTTCCCCTTTAATTCCTTAAAGTGAACTTCATTTTCCAGTGACGATTGGAAGAAGAGGATGCTCCGCGCCGGATGTCTTGAAGATTGACCCGCTCTGTGTCGGATGCATGAAGATAGAAAATGCCATCTGGATGAGGACGTCTGCCTGCTTGGATGACGACTTCGCTGGCTGGATGAGGATGGATGTCCGGTCTTCGAAAACTGTAAGTGGATCGTTGGGGGTTAGTGTTAGGTTTTTTTAAGGGTTTATTGGGTGGGTTTTATTTTTAGCTTAGGGTTTGGGCACCGTAAAAGAGCTAAATGCCCTTTAAAGGGCAATGCCCATCCAAATGCCCTTTTCAGGGCAATGGTTAACTTAGGTTTATTTAGATAAAGTTTTATTTGGGGGGTTTGGTTGGGTGGGAGGTGGGTTTTATTATTGGGGGGGTGTTTATAATTTTTATTGCCAACTAAAAGAGCTGTTATCTTTGGGGCAATGCCCAGCAAAAGGTCCTTTTAAGGGCTATTGGCAGTTTAGTGTAGGCTAGGGGTTTTATTATTTTGGGGAGCTTTTTTATTTTGATAGGGCTATTAGATTAGGAATAATTAGTTTTTTTTATAATTTTGTTTTTTATTTTGTGTAATTTAGGGGGAGGGTTTCTGTAATTTAGATAATTGTATTTGATTAATTTAATTTATTTGATTTGATTGTAGGTACGTTTTTGCGTAAGGCAGGTTAGGTTTTATTTTACAGGTAAATTTGTATTTATTTTAACTAGGTAGTTAGTAAATAGTTAATAACTATTTACTAACTAGTCTACCTAGTTAAAATAAATACCATCTTACCTGTGAAATAAAAATAAAACCTAAGATAGCTACAATATAACTATTAGTTATATTGTAGCTAAATTTTGGCTAGATTACGAGTCTTGCGTTAGGCTTAAAAGGAAGCGTTGGCCGGTCCCAAACGCTACTTATTAACGCCCGCTGGTCTTACGAGTCTTGCAGGTACAGGTGTACCGCTCACTTTTTTGGCCAGACTCGGAAATACCGCAAATCCACTTACGTCAATTGCGTATCCTATATTTTCAATGGGACTTGCATAGCGCCGGTATTACAAGTCTGACCAAAAGTGAGCAGTACACCCTCTCATGTCAAGCCTGGTACCGCATTTAAAAGTCAGTAGTTAAGAGTTTTATACTACAAGGCTGTAGCATAAAACTCTTAACTAAAGTGCTAAAAAGTACACTAAAACCCATAAACTACCTATTGACCCCTAAACCGAGGCCCTCTCACATTGCAAACACTAAAATACATTTTTAACCCCTAATCTGCTGAACCGAACAACGTCGCCACTATAATAAATATATTAACCCCTAAACCGCCGCACTCCCGCATCACAAACACTATTTAAATATTATTAACCCCTAATCTGCCAGCCCTAACATCGCCGCCACCTACCTACACTTATTAATCCCTAATCTGCCTCCCAAATACCACCACTATACTAAAGTTATTAGCCCCATAATCTCTAGCCTCCCACATCACTAATATTACATAAATATATTAACCCCTGAACCTAACCATAACCCTAAGCATAAGTCTAACCCTAACACCCCCTAACTTAAATATAATTAAAACAAATCTAAATAAACCTTACAATTATTACCTAAATAATACCTATTTAAAACTAAATACTTACCTGTGAAATAAAACCTAAGCTAGCAACTGTAGCTATCTTAGGTTTTATTTTTATTTCACAGGTAAGATGGTATTTATTTTAGCTAGGTAGACTAGTTAGTAAATAGTTATTAACTATTTACTAACTACCTAGTTAAAATAAATACAAATTTACCTGTAAATTAAACTTAACCTGCCTTACACTAAAACCTACCATTACAATCAAATCAAATAAATTAAATTAATCAAATACTATTATCTAAATTACAAAAAAACAAAACACTAAATTACACAAAATAAAAAACTAAATGATCAAATAATAAAAATCGAATGACTGCTAATCTTATAGCCCTATCAAAATAAAAAAGCCCCTCCAAAATAATAAAACCCCTAGTCTACACTAAAATACCAATAGTCCTTAAAAGGGCCTTTTGCCGGGAATTGCCCCAAATAAATCAGCTTTTTTAGCTGGCAATAAAAATTACAAACAACCCCCAACAGTAAAACCCACCACCCACCCAACCAAACCCCCCAACTAAAACTCTATCTAAATAAACCTAAGCTAACCATTGCCCTGAACAGGGGAATTGGATGGGCATTGCCCTTAAAAAGGTATTTACATCTTTTACAGTGCCCAAACCCTAAGCTAAAAATAAAGAACAATCAATAAACCCTTAAAAAAACCTAACCTGGCCAACACAAAGAGCCTAGGGGCAATGTGTTGGACACGTAAACAACATAGGATTATTTCAACACCCACCCCTACATTAATTAAAGACACCCTGAACGCTTGGGAAGTCTTCACTAAGCCCCGCTATGGTATTTCTACGATTCCCTCACCTCTCACTCCCATTCTCCACAACCCAGAATTCCCCCCCTACCAGCAAATATGGGCAAATGACACCTATGGCATAACATCTGGCTTACCATGCCGTTCGGTAATAGAAAAGGGAGCCATAGTTACAAGAGCCTCACTCATAGATAAAGCCATCCCATACTTTCATAACTGGTATGAATATTTTCAGCTGTCACATTTTATTAATCAAAATAAAGATAAACCTAGCTTAACAAGAAACCTCACCCCATTTGAACTTCTATGTGAGTCAACTAACACCATGAGGGGTACCCTATCTATAATATATAAGATCTTAACAGACACACAATCTAGAAACCCTCCCTCATATGTTAAATCATGGGAGTTGGAAATGGGAATACAAGTTCCGGCTGAGACCTGGAACACTATTTTTCACCAGATGAGTAAATCACCCTCCTCTGTAAGCATCACAGAAACTAACATGAAACTCTTGGGAAGATGGTATCTTTACCCTAGCAGATTAGCTAAATTCTACAAACAAGCAGACCCTCTCTGTTGGAGAGCCTGTACACAAGTAGGCACACTATTTCACATATGGTGGGAGTGCCCCATATTACAACCTTTCTGGCAAGATGTTCATAGGGAAATACAACAAGTCCTCTCCCACAAGATCCCACTCGAACCTTTAGTTTTACTGTTCAATAAACCTCCAGGGATTAAATGTAAGTACAAGTCTACATTGCTATATATTATGCTTAGTAGCGCTAAGCAGCTGATCCCACGCCTGTGGAAACAGCGAGTAATACCATCACTGACAAGTTGGAGGCAGCATGTAACTACAATCTTATCCCTAGAGAAATATCATTATCACAAAACCAACAGGCTGGACTTCTACTGTGCCATGACCTTTTTCTGGGAAATGTACGTTAATAAGGTAAATACACCCTAGGAGAATGTAGATAACACCAACATTAATTCCTCTCACATAGACTTAGTTCATCAATAAGTAAAGACCAACCCTACGATACTGCTCTATTGTGATGTTGTTATGTGAGACTGCGAAACTTTACCCCCAAATGGTAAAAGGGGGGAAAAAGTGACTCACAGATGTTCCAGACTAGATGCGAATTTTGCTATGTTATGTAGTTATGTTAACTGTTTTATTTTAGTCTCAAAAAATGAAAAATCCCTCCAAGCTTTACACAGGTGACTTTCTCAGAGGACATTGAGATTATGGACATTTTGGAAAAGTTATAAAGATGTTTCTTCACATGTTTACTTTGCTTCTGCTTTGAGAAACTTGTATGACTATATATACGTATCAATAAAGCTTTTTGGAAGAAAAAAAATAAAAAAATACCAGCATTTGAAAAAAAATAAAAAAAAATAATAAAAAAAAACCTAACCTTAACCCCTGACGATCCACTTACAGTTTTTGAAGACCGGACATCCATCCTCATCCAGCCGACGAAGTCCTCATCTAAGCGAGCAGAAGTCCTCATCGAAGCCGGCAGAAGTCTTCATCCAGACGACATCTTCTATCTTCATCCATCCAACGCGGAGCGGGTCCATCTTCAAGACATCCGGCATGGAGCATCCTCTTCTTCCGATAGTCACTGAAAAATGAAGTTCACTTTAAGTGACGTCATCCAAGATGGCGTCCCTTACATTCCAATTAGCTGATAGAATTCTATCAGCCAATAGGAATTAAAGGGGAAAAAATCCTATTGGCTGATTTGATCAGCCAATAGGATTGAGCGTTAATCCTATTGGCTGATCCAATCAGCCAATAGGATTGAACTTGCATTCTATTTGCTGATTGGATCAGCCAAAAGGATTTTTTTCCCCTTTAATTCCTTAAAGTGAACTTCATTTTCCAGTGACGATTGGAAGAAGAGGATGCTCCGCGCCGGATGTCTTGAAGATTGACCCGCTCTGTGTCGGATGCATGAAGATAGAAAATGCCATCTGGATGAGGACGTCTGCCTGCTTGGATGACGACTTCGCTGGCTGGATGAGGATGGATGTCCGGTCTTCGAAAACTGTAAGTGGATCGTTGGGGGTTAGTGTTAGGTTTTTTTAAGGGTTTATTGGGTGGGTTTTATTTTTAGCTTAGGGTTTGGGCACCGTAAAAGAGCTAAATGCCCTTTAAAGGGCAATGCCCATCCAAATGCCCTTTTCAGGGCAATGGTTAACTTAGGTTTATTTAGATAAAGTTTTATTTGGGGGGTTTGGTTGGGTGGGAGGTGGGTTTTATTATTGGGGGGGTGTTTATAATTTTTATTGCCAACTAAAAGAGCTGTTATCTTTGGGGCAATGCCCAGCAAAAGGTCCTTTTAAGGGCTATTGGCAGTTTAGTGTAGGCTAGGGGTTTTATTATTTTGGGGAGCTTTTTTATTTTGATAGGGCTATTAGATTAGGAATAATTAGTTTTTTTTATAATTTTGTTTTTTATTTTGTGTAATTTAGGGGGAGGGTTTCTGTAATTTAGATAATTGTATTTGATTAATTTAATTTATTTGATTTGATTGTAGGTACGTTTTTGCGTAAGGCAGGTTAGGTTTTATTTTACAGGTAAATTTGTATTTATTTTAACTAGGTAGTTAGTAAATAGTTAATAACTATTTACTAACTAGTCTACCTAGTTAAAATAAATACCATCTTACCTGTGAAATAAAAATAAAACCTAAGATAGCTACAATATAACTATTAGTTATATTGTAGCTAAATTTTGGCTAGATTACGAGTCTTGCGTTAGGCTTAAAAGGAAGCGTTGGCCGGTCCCAAACGCTACTTATTAACGCCCGCTGGTCTTACGAGTCTTGCAGGTACAGGTGTACCGCTCACTTTTTTGGCCAGACTCGGAAATACCGCAAATCCACTTACGTCAATTGCGTATCCTATATTTTCAATGGGACTTGCATAGCGCCGGTATTACAAGTCTGACCAAAAGTGAGCAGTACACCCTCTCCTGTCAAGCCTGGTACCGCATTTAAAAGTCAGTAGTTAAGAGTTTTATACTACAAGGCTGTAGCATAAAACTCTTAACTAAAGTGCTAAAAAGTACACTAAAACCCATAAACTACCTATTGACCCCTAAACCGAGGCCCTCTCACATTGCAAACACTAAAATACATTTTTAACCCCTAATCTGCTGAACCGAACAACGTCGCCACTATAATAAATATATTAACCCCTAAACCGCCGCACTCCCGCATCACAAACACTATTTAAATATTATTAACCCCTAATCTGCCAGCCCTAACATCGCCGCCACCTACCTACACTTATTAATCCCTAATCTGCCTCCCAAATACCACCACTATACTAAAGTTATTAGCCCCATAATCTCTAGCCTCCCACATCACTAATATTACATAAATATATTAACCCCTGAACCTAACCATAACCCTAAGCATAAGTCTAACCCTAACACCCCCTAACTTAAATATAATTAAAACAAATCTAAATAAACCTTACAATTATTACCTAAATAATACCTATTTAAAACTAAATACTTACCTGTGAAATAAAACCTAAGCTAGCAACTGTAGCTATCTTAGGTTTTATTTTTATTTCACAGGTAAGATGGTATTTATTTTAGCTAGGTAGACTAGTTAGTAAATAGTTATTAACTATTTACTAACTACCTAGTTAAAATAAATACAAATTTACCTGTAAATTAAACTTAACCTGCCTTACACTAAAACCTACCATTACAATCAAATCAAATAAATTAAATTAATCAAATACTATTATCTAAATTACAAAAAAACAAAACACTAAATTACACAAAATAAAAAACTAAATGATCAAATAATAAAAATCGAATGACTGCTAATCTTATAGCCCTATCAAAATAAAAAAGCCCCTCCAAAATAATAAAACCCCTAGTCTACACTAAAATACCAATAGTCCTTAAAAGGGCCTTTTGCCGGGAATTGCCCCAAATAAATCAGCTTTTTTAGCTGGCAATAAAAATTACAAACAACCCCCAACAGTAAAACCCACCACCCACCCAACCAAACCCCCCAACTAAAACTCTATCTAAATAAACCTAAGCTAACCATTGCCCTGAACAGGGGAATTGGATGGGCATTGCCCTTAAAAAGGTATTTACATCTTTTACAGTGCCCAAACCCTAAGCTAAAAATAAAGAACAATCAATAAACCCTTAAAAAAACCTAACCTGGCCAACACAAAGAGCCTAGGGGCAATGTGTTGGACACGTAAACAACATAGGATTATTTCAACACCCACCCCTACATTAATTAAAGACACCCTGAACGCTTGGGAAGTCTTCACTAAGCCCCGCTATGGTATTTCTACGATTCCCTCACCTCTCACTCCCATTCTCCACAACCCAGAATTCCCCCCCTACCAGCAAATATGGGCAAATGACACCTATGGCATAACATCTGGCTTACCATGCCGTTCGGTAATAGAAAAGGGAGCCATAGTTACAAGAGCCTCACTCATAGATAAAGCCATCCCATACTTTCATAACTGGTATGAATATTTTCAGCTGTCACATTTTATTAATCAAAATAAAGATAAACCTAGCTTAACAAGAAACCTCACCCCATTTGAACTTCTATGTGAGTCAACTAACACCATGAGGGGTACCCTATCTATAATATATAAGATCTTAACAGACACACAATCTAGAAACCCTCCCTCATATGTTAAATCATGGGAGTTGGAAATGGGAATACAAGTTCCGGCTGAGACCTGGAACACTATTTTTCACCAGATGAGTAAATCACCCTCCTCTGTAAGCATCACAGAAACTAACATGAAACTCTTGGGAAGATGGTATCTTTACCCTAGCAGATTAGCTAAATTCTACAAACAAGCAGACCCTCTCTGTTGGAGAGCCTGTACACAAGTAGGCACACTATTTCACATATGGTGGGAGTGCCCCATATTACAACCTTTCTGGCAAGATGTTCATAGGGAAATACAACAAGTCCTCTCCCACAAGATCCCACTCGAACCTTTAGTTTTACTGTTCAATAAACCTCCAGGGATTAAATGTAAGTACAAGTCTACATTGCTATATATTATGCTTAGTAGCGCTAAGCAGCTGATCCCACGCCTGTGGAAACAGCGAGTAATACCATCACTGACAAGTTGGAGGCAGCATGTAACTACAATCTTATCCCTAGAGAAATATCATTATCACAAAACCAACAGGCTGGACTTCTACTGTGCCATGACCTTTTTCTGGGAAATGTACGTTAATAAGGTAAATACACCCTAGGAGAATGTAGATAACACCAACATTAATTCCTCTCACATAGACTTAGTTCATCAATAAGTAAAGACCAACCCTACGATACTGCTCTATTGTGATGTTGTTATGTGAGACTGCGAAACTTTACCCCCAAATGGTAAAAGGGGGGAAAAAGTGACTCACAGATGTTCCAGACTAGATGCGAATTTTGCTATGTTATGTAGTTATGTTAACTGTTTTATTTTAGTCTCAAAAAATGAAAAATCCCTCCAAGCTTTACACAGGTGACTTTCTCAGAGGACATTGAGATTATGGACATTTTGGAAAAGTTATAAAGATGTTTCTTCACATGTTTACTTTGCTTCTGCTTTGAGAAACTTGTATGACTATATATACGTATCAATAAAGCTTTTTGGAAGAAAAAAAATAAAAAAATACCAGCATTTGAAAAAAAATAAAAAAAAATAATAAAAAAAAACCTAACCTTAACCCCTGACGATCCACTTACAGTTTTTGAAGACCGGACATCCATCCTCATCCAGCCGACGAAGTCCTCATCTAAGCGAGCAGAAGTCCTCATCGAAGCCGGCAGAAGTCTTCATCCAGACGACATCTTCTATCTTCATCCATCCAACGCGGAGCGGGTCCATCTTCAAGACATCCGGCATGGAGCATCCTCTTCTTCCGATAGTCACTGAAAAATGAAGTTCACTTTAAGTGACGTCATCCAAGATGGCGTCCCTTACATTCCAATTAGCTGATAGAATTCTATCAGCCAATAGGAATTAAAGGGGAAAAAATCCTATTGGCTGATTTGATCAGCCAATAGGATTGAGCGTTAATCCTATTGGCTGATCCAATCAGCCAATAGGATTGAACTTGCATTCTATTTGCTGATTGGATCAGCCAAAAGGATTTTTTTCCCCTTTAATTCCTTAAAGTGAACTTCATTTTCCAGTGACGATTGGAAGAAGAGGATGCTCCGCGCCGGATGTCTTGAAGATTGACCCGCTCTGTGTCGGATGCATGAAGATAGAAAATGCCATCTGGATGAGGACGTCTGCCTGCTTGGATGACGACTTCGCTGGCTGGATGAGGATGGATGTCCGGTCTTCGAAAACTGTAAGTGGATCGTTGGGGGTTAGTGTTAGGTTTTTTTAAGGGTTTATTGGGTGGGTTTTATTTTTAGCTTAGGGTTTGGGCACCGTAAAAGAGCTAAATGCCCTTTAAAGGGCAATGCCCATCCAAATGCCCTTTTCAGGGCAATGGTTAACTTAGGTTTATTTAGATAAAGTTTTATTTGGGGGGTTTGGTTGGGTGGGAGGTGGGTTTTATTATTGGGGGGGTGTTTATAATTTTTATTGCCAACTAAAAGAGCTGTTATCTTTGGGGCAATGCCCAGCAAAAGGTCCTTTTAAGGGCTATTGGCAGTTTAGTGTAGGCTAGGGGTTTTATTATTTTGGGGAGCTTTTTTATTTTGATAGGGCTATTAGATTAGGAATAATTAGTTTTTTTTATAATTTTGTTTTTTATTTTGTGTAATTTAGGGGGAGGGTTTCTGTAATTTAGATAATTGTATTTGATTAATTTAATTTATTTGATTTGATTGTAGGTACGTTTTTGCGTAAGGCAGGTTAGGTTTTATTTTACAGGTAAATTTGTATTTATTTTAACTAGGTAGTTAGTAAATAGTTAATAACTATTTACTAACTAGTCTACCTAGTTAAAATAAATACCATCTTACCTGTGAAATAAAAATAAAACCTAAGATAGCTACAATATAACTATTAGTTATATTGTAGCTAAATTTTGGCTAGATTACGAGTCTTGCGTTAGGCTTAAAAGGAAGCGTTGGCCGGTCCCAAACGCTACTTATTAACGCCCGCTGGTCTTACGAGTCTTGCAGGTACAGGTGTACCGCTCACTTTTTTGGCCAGACTCGGAAATACCGCAAATCCACTTACGTCAATTGCGTATCCTATATTTTCAATGGGACTTGCATAGCGCCGGTATTACAAGTCTGACCAAAAGTGAGCAGTACACCCTCTCCTGTCAAGCCTGGTACCGCATTTAAAAGTCAGTAGTTAAGAGTTTTATACTACAAGGCTGTAGCATAAAACTCTTAACTAAAGTGCTAAAAAGTACACTAAAACCCATAAACTACCTATTGACCCCTAAACCGAGGCCCTCTCACATTGCAAACACTAAAATACATTTTTAACCCCTAATCTGCTGAACCGAACAACGTCGCCACTATAATAAATATATTAACCCCTAAACCGCCGCACTCCCGCATCACAAACACTATTTAAATATTATTAACCCCTAATCTGCCAGCCCTAACATCGCCGCCACCTACCTACATTTATTAACCCCTAATCTGCCGCCCCCAATTTCGCAGACACTATAATAAAGTTATTAACCCCTAAACCTAAGTCTAACCCTAACCCCACCTAACTTAAATATAATTTAAATAAATCTAAATAAAATTACTACAATTAACTAAATAATTCCTATTTAAAACTAAATACTTACCTATAAAATAAACCATAAGCTAGCTACAATATAACTAATAGTTACATTGTATCTAGCTTAGGGCTTATTTTTATATTACAGGCAACTTTGTATTCATTTTAACTAGGTACAATAGTTTTAAATAGTTATTAACTATTTAATAACTACCTAGTTAAAATAAAGACAAATTTACCTGTAAAATAAATCCTAACCTAAGTTACAATTACACCTAACACGACACTACAATTAATTAAATTACCTAAATTAAATACAATTGATTACAATTACATAAAATTATCTAAAGTACAAAAACCCCCCACTAAATTACAGAAAATAATAAAGAAATTACAAGATTTTTAAACTAATTACACCTAATCTAATCCCCCTAACAAAATAAAAAAAGCCCCCCCCAATAAAAAAAGCCCTACCCTACACTAAATTACAAATAGCCCTTAAAAGGGCCTTTTGCAGGGCATTGCCCCAAAGTAATCAGCTCTTTTACCTGAAAAAACTTACAATCCCCCCCCAACATTAAAACTCACCACCCACACAACCAACCCTACTCTAAAACCCACCCAATCCCCCCTTAAAAAAAAACTAACATTAACCCCCTGAAGATCACCTTACCGGGAGACGTCTTCACCCAACCGGGCCGAAGTCCTCAACGAAGCCGGGAGAAGTCTTCATCCAAGCCAGGCGAAGTGGTCCTCCAGATGGGCAGAAGTCTTCATCCAGACGGCATCTTCTATCTTTATCCATCCGGCGTGGAGCGGGTCCATCTTCAAGACATCCGACGCGGAACATCCTCTTCTTCCGACGGCTAAACACAGAATCAAGGTTCCTTTAAATTACGTCATCCAAGATGCCGTCCCTTCAATTCTAATTGGCTGTTAGAATTCTATCAGCTAATCGGAATTAAGGTAGAAAAAATCCTATTGGCTGATGCAATCAGCCAAAAGGATTGAAGTTTAATCCTATTGGCTGATCCAATGAGCCAATTGGATTGAGCTGGCATTCTATTGGCTGTTCCAATCAGTCTATAGAATGCCAGTTCAAGCCTATTAGCTGATTGCATCAGCCAATAGGATTTTTTCTACCTTAATTCCGATTGGCTGATAGAATTCTATCAGCCAATCAGAATTGAAGGGATGCCATCTTGGATGATGTCACTTAAAGGAACCTTCATTTGTCGGGTAGTCGTCGGCCAGGAACGATGCTCCGCGTCGGATGTCTTGAAGATGGACCTGCTCCGCACAAGATGGATGAAGATAGAAGATGCCGTCTGGATGAAGACTTCTGCCCATCTGGAGGACCTCTTCTTCCTGGCTTGGATGAAGACTTCTGCCTGTCTGGAGGACCACTTCACCCGGCTTTGTTGAAGACTTCGTTGATGACCCCGGTTGGGTGAAGACTTCTCAAGGTAGGGTGATCTTCAAGGGGTTAGTGTTAGGTTTTATTTAGGGGGATTGGGTGGGTTTTAGAGTAGGGTTGGGTGTGTGGGTGGTGGGTTTTAATGTTGGGGGGGTATTGTACTTTTTTTTACAGGTAAAAGAGATGATTACTTTGGGGCAATGCCCCACAAAAGGCCCTTTTAAGGGCTATTTGTAATTTAGTATATGGTAGGGCTTTTTATTATTTTGGAGGTCTTTTTTATTTTAATAGGGGGATTAGATTAGGTGTAATTAGTTTAAAAAACTTGTAATTATTTTATTATTTTCTGTAATTTAGTGGGGGGTTTTCTTTCGTACTCAAGATCATTTTATTTCATTGTATTTAATTGCAGTTAATTTAGGGAATTAATTTAATTTTAGTGTAGTGTTAGGTGTAATTGTAACGTAGGTTAGGTTAATTTTACAGGTAAATTTGTCTTTATTTTAACCAGGTAGCTATTAAATAGTTAATAACTATTTAATAACTATTCTACCTAGTTAAAATAAATACAAAGTTGCCTGTAAAATAAAAATAAATCCTAAGCTAGCTACAATGTAACTATTAGTTATATTGTAGCTATGTTACGCCTAGATTTGGAGTTTTGTCGGTAAAGACCTGCGGTGCTAACGCTGCTTTTTTTTCCAGCGCACCCTTAAGACAAGGCTGGTATTTAGAGTTGTCTGAATGGCTGTGTTAGCCTCAGAAAAGGGAGCGTTGAGCATAATTTAGCTCCACTTCAACCCTCAATACCAGCGTATTAAGTTGCTTAAGTCAGCGGTAAGATGGAAAAACGCGCTCGTGCACGATATCCCCATAGGAAACAATGGGGCTGAACTGGCTGAAAAAAAAAATAACACCTGCAAAAAAGCAGCGTTCAGCTCCTAACGCAGCCCCATTGTTTCCTATGGGGAAACATTCTCTAAGTCTACACCTAACACCCTAACATGAACCCCGAGTCTAAACACCCCTAACCTTACACTTATTAACCCCTAATCTGCCGCCCCCACTATCGCTGACACCTGCATTATATTATTAACCCCTAATCTGCCGCTCCGGACACCGCCGCAACATACATTATAGCTATGAACCCCTAATCTACTGCCCCTAACATCGCCGACACCTATATTATATTTATTACCCCCTAATCTGCCCCCCCAACATCGCCACCACCTACCTACATTTATTAACCCCTAATCTGCCTACTGGACCTCGCCGCCACTATAATAAATGTATTAACCCCTAAACCGCCGCACTCCCGCCTCGCAAACACTATAATAAATAGTATTAGCCCCTTATCTGCCCTCCCTAACATCGCCGCCACCTACCTACAAATATTAACCCCTAATCTTCGGCCCCCAACATCACCGCTACTATAATAAATTTATTAACCCCTAAACCTAAGTCTAACCCTAACCCAAACACCCCCCTAACTTAAATATAATTTAAATAAAATGAACTAAAATTACTATCATTAAATAAATTAATCCTATTTTAAACTAAATACTTACCTATAAAATAAACCCTAATATAGCTACAATATAACTAATAGTTACATTGTAGCTATTTTAGGATTTATAATTATTTTACAGGCAACTTTGTATTTATTTTAACTAGGTACAATAGCTATTAAATAGTTAATAACTATTTAATAGCTACCTAGTTAATATAATTACAAAATTGCCTGTAAAATAAATCCTAACCTAAGTTACAAATACACCTAACACTACACTATCAATAAATTAATTAAATAAATTACCTACAATTAGCTAAACTAAAATACAATTAAATAAACTAATCTATAATACAAAAAACCCCCACTAAATTACAGAAAATAAAAAAATACAAGAAGTTTAAACTAATTACACCTAATCTAAGCCCCCTAATAAAATAAAAAAGCCCCCCAAAATAATAAAATGTCCTACCCTATTCTAAATTAAAAAGTAATCAGCTCTTTTACCAGCGGCATTGCCCCAAAGTAATCAGCTCTTTTACCTGTAAATAAAAAAACAATACCCCCCCAACATTAAAACCCACCACCCACATACCCCTACTCTAACCCAATCAAACCCCCCTTAAATAAACCTAGCACTAACCCCCTGAAGATCTCCCTACCTTTAGTCATCTTCACTCAGCCGAGCCGAATTCTTCATCCAAGCGAAGCAAGAAGATGTCCTCCATCCGGTAGAAGTCTTCATCCAAGCGGGGTCTTCTATCTTCATCCATCTGAAGCGGAGCGGAGCCATCTTCCAGCCAGCCAACGTGGAGCCATCCTCTTCAACCGACGGACTAACGAAGAATGATGATTCCTTTAAGGGACGTCATCCAAGATGGCGTCCCTCGAATTCCGATTGGCTGATAGGATTCTATCAGCCAATCGGAATTAAGGTAAGAAAAATCTGATTGGCTGATTCAATCAGCCAATCAGATTGAAGTTCAATCTGATTGGCTGATCCAATTCTATTGGCTGTTCCGATCAGCCAATAGAATGCAAGGTCAATCCGATTGGCTGATTGGATCCTATCAGCCAATCGGACTTCGAGGGACGCCATCTTGGATGACGCCCCTTAAAGGAACCGTCATTCGTCGTTAGTCCGTCGGTTGAAGAGGATGGCTCCGTGTTGGCTGGCTGGAAGATGGTTTCGCTCCGCTCCGGATGGATGAAGATAGAAGACCCTGCTTGGATGAAGACTTCTACCGGATGGAGGACCTCTTCTTGCCCCGCTTGGATGAAGACTTCTACCGGATGGAGGACATCTTCTTGCTCCGCTTGGATGAAGAATTCGGCTCGGCTGAGTGAAGACGACTCAAGGTAGGGAGATCTTCAGGAGGTTAGTGTTAGGTTTATTTAAGGTGGGTTTGGGTGGGTTAGAGTAGGGGTATGTGGGTGGTGGGTTTTAATGTTGGGGGGGGGTATTGTATTTTTATTTACAGGTAAAAGAGCTGATTACTTTGGGGCAATGCCCCCCAAAAGGCCCTTTTAAAGGCTGGTAAAAGAGCTGATTACTTTTTAATTTAGAATATGGAAGGGCATTTTATTATTTTGGGGGGCTTTTTTGTTTTATTAGGGGGCTTAGATTAGGTGTAATTAGTTTAAACTTCTTGTAATTTTTTTATTTTCTATAATTTAGTGTTTGTTTGTTTTTTTATTATAGATTAGTTTATTTAATTGTATTTTAGTTTAGCTAATTGTAGTTAATTTATTTAATTAATTTATTGATAGTGTAGTGTTAGGTGTATTTGTAACTTAGGTTAGGATTTATTTTACAGGTAACTTTGAAACTAGGTAGCTATTAAATAGTTATTAACTATTTAACAGCTATTGTACCTAGTTAAAATAAATACAATGTTGCCTGTAAAATAAATATAAATCCTAAAATAGCTACAATGTAACTAATAGTTATATTGTAGCTATATTAGGGTTTATTTTATAGGTATTTATTTTTAAATAGGAAAAATTTATTTAATGATAGTAAATTTATTTAGATTAATTTAAATGATATTTAAGTTAGGAGATGTTAGGGTTAGGGTTAGAGTTAGGTTTAGGGGTTAATAAATTTATTATAGTAGCGGCGACGTTGCGGGCGGGAGATTAGGGGTTAATATTTGCAGGTAGGTGGCGGCGATGTTAGGGAGGGCAGATTAGGGGTTAATACTATTTATTATAGTGTTTGCGAGGTGGGAGTGTGGCGGTTTAGGGGTTAATACATTTATTATAGTGGCAGCGAAGTCCGGTTGGCAGATTAGGGGTTAATAAGTGTAGGTAGGTGTTACAGAAGCATTAGTTATTTTGTTGTGAAGAAACTTATTTCCCAGCAGCAATGCCTGAACCAGCCAAGCCAGCGCCTAAGAAGGGCTCCAAGAAAACTGTAACAAGTATCATTTCATAAAGGGTTAACTCTGTTCAGTTTTGAGAAAACTATTTTCTGAGGCAGGTTTCCTAGCATATTGTGTACTGTAATTAAGTTTGTGATAAGCATTCACTGCTAGGTGATAAGAAGGACTCAATTGTTTTCTTGTGTGTACTTGTTATCTGCGGTGGCCTGTCCAAGGGCTTTGTCTAAATGTGTGATGGGGGATTTTATGCTTCCCCCCCTGGGAGTGCCCTGTGTGCATGTAACCTAAATAAAAAGCAGGCTGGGCATCCCAGTCCTCAGTTCTTGGTTGTCCCTCAATCGCAGCGTTGACTCGTTTTTGTGGGCAGAAGGGTATCCTAGCTGTACTACAGCTAAGGGGGATTATTCTACATTTGCGAGACTCATATAGAATACTATGGAAAGCAGTTTCTCCCCTCTTCAGCAATAGGAATCCAGGCTACTAAGCGGTCCATCTCTCAGCGAGACTAAGGGTAACCGTAACATTTGGCGGCAGCGGTGGGATTTTTCCTGGATTTCCTAGGAGAGGTACAGAACGGATGGAGAGCGCTTACGAAAAATTGAAGCGTACAACCCTAAAGGATTTACTTGAAAGCAGAGGGGGGTACGCCAGCAACCGGCCGAGGAGAGAGCTGATCGCAGAATTGACCGAACTGGATCAGAGCTTCACAATGGCGGAAACACCGACCACGATTAGTGACGAAAAAACCAGGATTGTTCGGGAGAGGCTCTCACTGTACGGGCCGAACCCCTCCATGGAATTGGTACAGCAGTTGATGGCGGAAGCGGAGAAGGATATACGAGAGACTCGAGCCCACGAACTCAACCTAGCGAACGCACACCGCAATGCTGAAGCCCCGCAGGTAATCATCCCTGTCGAAAATGCTGGGAGGCCCAAGATACCCTATGCGGCATTTCGACCCTTCCTAGAGAGCGAGACAGGGATTGATGAATATTTGGCGGACTTCGAAAGGCAATGTGCCCTGCACCAGATTCCCAACAGGGAGTGGCCCACGATATTGTCTGGGAAACTATCCGGGCGAGCCCTGGAAGCCTTTCGTACTCTGGGTGCTGAGGAAGTGACACAGTATGAGCTAGTTAAGGAGACACTGTTGCGACGGTACGCAGTAACTCCGGACGCGTATCGCCGACAGTTTCGGGGCACGAAAAAGAAGCCTAACGATACCCATATGGAATGGGCGCACCGAATGCGGAGAGCGGCAAATCACTGGATGAGCGGAAGTAAAGCGGTGACTGGTGAGGAAATTTTACAATTGTTTCTCTTAGAACATTTTTATAATGGCATGGAACAGCAAGGGAAGGAATGGCTGCGAGACAGGCGACCTTCTACCTTAGAAGAAGCAGCCAAATTGGCCGATGAACATTATGACTCCCGTCTTCACGAACCCAGAGAGGTTTACCGTGCACCCCCTCGTGCTGAATTCCGAGCCCCGGTGCCCGCAGGGCCCGCCCGACACTCAGGACCACCCAATAACAGCTCTGAGCGTCCCAGACCGACTTGCCACCGATGCAAGCAACCAGGGCATTTCATGGCTAGCTGCCCCCTTAATACGCACCAGACACCCAGGAATTACAATTACCCCTCTGGGGCATATCGTCCGGCCCGGACCCTCTGTGTTAACCAAGAGGCCCCTATGGAGGAATATTTGGGGCCGCTTCACGAGGCGGACCCTGTATATGCTGCCTCAGATAACCGCCAGCACCATCGGCAGAAGGTATGGCTCGAGGGGCGATCTACCGAGGGATTGAGAGACACAGGGGCTACTATCACGCTGGTACAGAGTCATTTGGTGCCGGAGCACAAGCGATCTGGACAGACTGTGGCCGTTAGAGTGGCGGGGGGGGATGTGTACAAAATTCCAACAGCTAAAGTGCATCTTGATTGGGGAGCGGGAAAGGGGGCTGTGAACGTGGGCATAATGGATAATTTACCTGCCGAAGTACTACTGGGCAATGATTTGGGCCCCATGACTTCTGCCTATGCTCCAGTATGCAACAACGAGGCGGACCCAGTGACTACACGGGCCCAAGCCCGGACGGAGCGAGAACTCTCACCAGTGCGGGAGACACAGGTAAGACCTACCCCGACATTGCCTGACATGTTAGGCCCCATACCCTGGGACACCCCAGATGCTTTCGAGACAGAGTCTAAGACTGACCCGACCTTACAAAAGTACCGGGAACGAGCAGAGACCGGAGGGGGCGGGGCAGATAATGAAACATTCTTATGGGAAAAAGGGAAACTATACCGCTGGACAGAGAAAAGGGGACAGCGTAGGCGACAGCTGGTAGTGCCCCACAAATACCGTCAAGAAATCCTCAAGATAGGCCATGACATCCCCTTAGCAGGCCACCTAGCTGTAACCCGTACCCTACACCGCATTACTCACACGTTCTTTTGGCCAGGGGTACACGCCGACGTTAGAACTTACTGTAACACCTGCGATGTGTGTCAACGAGTAGGAAGGCGAGGCGATCACCCTAAAGCCCATCTAGTAAATATGCCCATTGTAGAGGAACCCTTCAGCCGGGTTGCTATTGACCTAGTGGGACCACTGGCTACCCCTAGTCCCTCCGGTAAGCGCTACATTCTTACCGTAGTGGACTACGCTACCAGGTACCCAGAGGCTGTCGCCCTATCCAACATACAAGCGGATACGGTAGCGAATGCACTAGTACAGGTGTTCTCCCGGGTAGGATTTCCAAAAGAAATCCTATCCGACCGAGGCACCCAATTTACGGCTGAATTGACCCAACAACTCTGGCAGGTTTGCAAAATTAAGTCCCTCCTGAGCTCCCCATACCACCCCAAGACGAACGGGCTGTGTGAGAGGTTCAATGGGACCCTCAAGCAAATGCTCAAGATGTTCACTCAGGAATACCGAGACTGGGAACGCTTCCTGCCGCACCTCCTTTTTGCTTATCGGGAGGTGCCCCAGGAAACGACAGGGTTCTCTCCCTTCGAGTTGCTCTACGGAAGAAAGGTACGGGGACCCCTAAACCTGATCCGGGAGCACTGGGAGGGAGAGATGGAGACTGATGGTGTCCCCATTGTGCCATACGTGCTGGAACTCAGGGACCGAATGGAGCAATTAGCCAAATCCGTGCGGGCTAATCTCCAGTCGGCCCAGAGAAGACAGAAAGTATGGTACGATCGGGGGGCCCGAAAGAGAATCTTTACCATAGGACAAAAGGTGTTAGTACTTAAGCCGGTGAAGACAGACAAATTGCAGGCGTCCTGGCAGGGCCCCTACCAGATCGTAGAGAAAAGGGGAGACACCACTTATGTGATAGCTAGCTGCCACGACAACAATCTTAGAAAGACATTCCATGTAAACATGCTCAAGGAATATTTTGAGCGACCAGAGAACGTGACGGCCGTATGTTGTTCCCCTCAGGAAGGCCCCGACAGTCTACCCATTCCAGACCTATTAGAAAAGAGTCTCCCCACAGGTATAGTGGCTCAGGTTCAGATAGGAGACCGACTTAGCCCCACTGAAAGGGAGCAGCTCAACCAACTCCTACAGTCCAAACACCTCACCTTCTCCCCGAAGCCAGGGTACACTACTTTAACCACCCACCAGGTAGATACTCCGGGACAAGCTCCCTTGCGCCAGGCTCCGTACCGAATCCCCGAAGCAGTTAGGATAGGAATGAAGAAGGAGATCGATGAGATGCTCCAACTCGGGGTAATTGAGCCCTCCGATAGTCCCTGGGCCTCCCCAGTTGTCTTGGTGCCCAAGAAAGATGGGACCACCCGGTTCTGCGTAGACTATCGGAGGCTCAATGAAAAGACCGTGACGGACGCTTACCCTATGCCCAGGGTAGACGAGCTACTCGATCGTATAGCCAGGGGAAATTACCTGACCACTATTGACCTCTGCAAAGGTTACTGGCAGATTCCCCTGGCCCCGGAGGCTATCCCCAAGTCGGCATTCGTCACCCCATTCGGCTTATATCAGTTTAGGGTAATGCCGTTTGGGATGAAGAATGCCCCAGCTACATTCCAGCGCTTGGTGGATAGGCTCCTGGATGGCTTCCAGAGTTTTGCTTGCGCCTACCTGGACGACATAGCGATCCACAGTGAGTCATGGGAGGACCACTTAGCTCACATAGGAATGGTTCTGGATCAGATCCGGGCGGCTGGCCTGACTCTGAAGCCAGAAAAATGCCACTTTGGGATGGCCGAGGTACAGTACCTGGGTCACCGGGTGGGGTGTGGAAAGCAGCGACCAGAGCCGGCCAAGATAGAAGCTGTCGCCAATTGGCCCACCCCCATCACTAAGACTCAGGTCCTAGCCTTCCTGGGCACGGCAGGGTACTATAGACGGTTCGTACCAGACTACAGCACACTTGCCAAACCCCTGACTGACTTGACCAAGAAGAACTTACCTCGACAGGTCCTGTGGTCTCCCCACTGTGAAACGGCTTTCCAGGCTCTCAAAAATGCTCTAATTAACGCTCCTGTCTTGGCGGCTCCAGCCCTTAACAAACGTTTTATCGTCCACACAGATGCTTCCATGTTCGGGCTGGGAGCCGTCCTCAGCCAAGTAGGCGAAGATGGAGGGGAGCATCCAGTTGCCTACATCAGCCGGAAGCTCCTGCCCCGCGAAGTCAGCTATGCAGCGGTCGAAAAGGAGTGTTTGGCTTTGGTGTGGGCATTAAAGAAATTGACTCCCTATTTATATGGGCAGGAGTTCACTCTGGTCACCGACCATAACCCGTTGGTGTGGCTGAACCGGGTCTCTGGAGATAATGGCAGGCTATTACGTTGGAGTTTATCGTTGCAACCCTTCAATTTCACCATTACTTACAGACCTGGGAAACAGAATGGCAACGCCGACGGGTTGTCCAGACAAACCGACCTCAGCCCCGCATAACCAGCGGTCTGGACAGCCTTAGTCTGCCCCGAAAAGGGGTCAGACCGTGTCTGCCAGAGTGTTCCACAGAAAGGGAGCACTGTTACAGAAGCATTAGTTATTTTGTTGTGAAGAAACTTATTTCCCAGCAGCAATGCCTGAACCAGCCAAGCCAGCGCCTAAGAAGGGCTCCAAGAAAACTGTAACAAGTATCATTTCATAAAGGGTTAACTCTGTTCAGTTTTGAGAAAACTATTTTCTGAGGCAGGTTTCCTAGCATATTGTGTACTGTAATTAAGTTTGTGATAAGCATTCACTGCTAGGTGATAAGAAGGACTCAATTGTTTTCTTGTGTGTACTTGTTATCTGCGGTGGCCTGTCCAAGGGCTTTGTCTAAATGTGTGATGGGGGATTTTATGCTTCCCCCCCTGGGAGTGCCCTGTGTGCATGTAACCTAAATAAAAAGCAGGCTGGGCATCCCAGTCCTCAGTTCTTGGTTGTCCCTCAATCGCAGCGTTGACTCGTTTTTGTGGGCAGAAGGGTATCCTAGCTGTACTACAGCTAAGGGGGATTATTCTACATTTGCGAGACTCATATAGAATACTATGGAAAGCAGTTTCTCCCCTCTTCAGCAATAGGAATCCAGGCTACTAAGCGGTCCATCTCTCAGCGAGACTAAGGGTAACCGTAACAGTAGGTGGAGGCAACGTTGGGGGGGGGCAGGTTAAGGGTTAATAAATATAATGTAGGTGTCGGCGATGTTAGGGGCAGCAGATTAGGGGTTCATAGCTATAATGTAGGTGGCGGCGATGTCCGGTCGGTAGATTAGGGATTAAAAAAAATTATTATAGGGTTGGTGATGTGGGGGGGCCTCGATTTAGGGGTTCATAGGTAGTTTATGGGTGTTAGTGTACTTTATAGCACAGTAGTTAAAGGATTACTTTCTGTTATAATTTTTTAGCTAAACAACTAACATATTAAAGTTAATAAACATTAATTAAAACCTACTGACCTTTATTTTCTCCAAAACGAAGTTTCATAACGTTCTAAAAGTTATATCTTTTATTCGCCGATGATGTCACGTTATCCTGCCCACTATTTTCAGCACTGCATGTTCAAAATACTTAAACCAATAACTTTGTGTTTAAAGCGCCATTTTGAAACCTAGGTATTGTAAACGGATTGGTACAGAGCAAAGGATACTCACGGAGTGGGTTTGGAAAACAATTAAATTTGCAGACAAGATTTCTGATATACGGTAGAGATATGTTAATGAAATGCTATTGATAAAAAGTGTATTTGGGGTAGTTAGTTAGTAACAGGCATAGAAAATATTTACTTACAGTGGCCCTTTAAGAGCTTTATGTTCCAGCGTTAGCCCATAAAACTCTTAACTACTGACTTTTTTTTGACGGTAGGAGTCTTGTCGGTAGAGGCTCTACCACTCACTTCTTCCAAGACTCGAAATACCAGCATTAGGCAAATCCCATTGAAAAGATAGGATACGCAATTGACGTAAGGGGATCTGCGGTAGCCTCGAGTCGCGGAAAGAAAATGAGCTGTAGACCCTTTCCTGCCTGACTCTAAATACCAGCGGGTGGTAAAAAGCAGCGTTAGGACCCCTTAACGCTGCTTTTGACGGCTAACGCCAAACTCTAAATCTAGGCATTAGGGTTTATTTTATAGGTAAGTATTTAGTTTTAAATAGGAATAATTTAGTTAATTGTAGTAATTTTATTTAGATTTATTTAAATTATATTTAAGTTAGGGGGGGTTAGGGTTAGACTTTGGTTCAGGGGTTAAGAACTTTAATATAGTGGCGGCGACGTTGGGGGCGGCAGATTAGGGGTTAATAAATGTAGGTAGGTGGGGGCGATGTTAGGGACAGCAGATTAGGGGTTAATACAATTTAACTAATGTTTGCGAGGCGGGAGTGCGGCGGTTTAGGGGTTAATATATTTATTATAGTGGCGACGATGTCCGGTTCGGCAGATTAGGGGTTCAAATATTTATTATAGTGTTTGTGTTGTGGGGAGGCCTTGGTTTAGGGGTTAATAGGTAGTTTATGGGTGTTAGTGTACTTTTTAGCACTTTAGTTAAGAGTTTTATGCTACGGCGTTAGACCATAAAACTCTTAACTAGTGACTTTTAAATGCGGTACCAGGCTTGACAGGAGAGGGTCTACCGCTCACTTTTTGTCAGACTCGTAATACTAGCGCTATGCAAGTCCCATTGAAAAAATAGGATACGCAATTGACGTAAGTGGATTTGCGGTATTTTGGAGTCTGTCCAAAAAATTGAGCGGTACACCTTTACCTGCAAGACTTGTAATACCAGCGGGCGTTAAAAAGCAGCATTGGGACCTCTCAACGCTGCTTTTTAAGGCTAACGCAAGACTCGTAATCTAGCCGATTGTTTTTTAGTTGTCAGCTAAAGCCATTTGGGGACAGATGGGGTTGATCACAATCTATCAGTGATTTTCTCCTGAAATGTCTTTTGTCTTTAAACCTTAATTGGTCATCAAGTTTCTCGAGTGATTACAATGCAAAAATGAATGTATTTGTTTAAACCCCTAGTCATAAACTCCTTTTCAAAAGAACAGCTCACGAAAAAGGCCTTTATATGTGTTAAGTACATCCATCCTCATCACTGATTAACTATCTGAATGCCAAATGTATCTTCAGATGAATTGCATATTTCAATATATCAGGACCACAACATCTATGAATGGCATTTTTTTATCTTTTGTTTAATTTTTTATTTGAAGTATAATGCACTCTGTCACACTTAACAAATTCCCTTTTTCCTCTTTCTAAAGATCATCTCCTCGCTTGTAACATCACAGCACTTCTTACTGCTCTCTCTCCTTCTAAGCATCACATCAAAATCTACAGAAGCATCAAGTCACTAGATCGGCAACTCTCAAAAATTTGTTCTTTTCCATCTTCTCTTTTTCCTGTCCTGACCAATCTATCTGCAACTATAATTCCACTCTTACATCGGTCCTTGACAATTTGGAACATTATACTATAGCTTAAAAGTATTGTACTCATCCTCGGCCCTGGCATACTCCTCTGATATGTGTGACATTGGAGAAAGTCCTGGTGTTCAGCTGACTTTCTTCATTAAACGTTAATCTTAAACTCCTACTGTTCTGCCCTTAACCTCACCAACCAGGAGTACATCTCTACTCTTATTCTCTACTCTTTCTTCAAACCCAACACATCTGTTTTTCCCTTTTAATACCCTTCTCTGCCCACCCCATCTCCTATTTCCACCTCACTCACAGCTTAAGATTTTGCCTACCACTTCACCAACAAAATAGATTCCGTCAGAAATAAAAGCATCTCTCAACACATTACCAGACTCCAAGCTCCTCGACCGATTGATGATGTCCAAAACCAAGAAAGCCACAGATTCAGCTATTTTGCCCCTGTTACTGAGGAAGAAGTTTCTGCCCTTATACCTTCCTCTCACCTCATTACCTATTCTCTTGATTCCTTCCCCTCACAATTACTGCCCTCCCTATCTCCTACTCTTACTCCAATCCTCACACATATTTTTAATCTCTCCCTCAGCACTGGTATATTTCTCTCATTCCTTAAGCATGAACTAGTGACACCTATCCTCAAAAAATATTCTCTTGATCCATCATCCATAGCCAACTCCCTCCCTATTTCCCTACCCCCCTTTCCTTAAAACTTCTGGAAAGGCATGTATTTACACATTTATCACATTTCCTTACATTAAACTCCATCCTTGATCCATTGCAATTTGGATTTTTCCCCAACAGTCCACAGAAACAGCAATCATGAAGGATACTAACAACTTAACTTTAACTAATACAGAAGGCTACTTTTATCTGCTAATCTGATCTGCTATCTGTCTGCAGCCTTTTGACACTCAGACTGATATACCTCAGGAAATGTGTCCTCTGTGAAAAGCACAACTGCTAAAAGAGGCTGCTCCTAGATGGTAACTCTCCATAGAACAAGCTACTGAGCTGTTGTTCGTTCCTGGTAGAGCACTTCTCTCTTTGTATGCATTTATGTTATGACCTTGGGGACGTCTCCTTAATGATTATGAGGGAAAACTGACATAGAGTTGTTGCCAGTGTGCTTAGAGGAATTTGGCTGCACTTAACTGATGAGGCCCAAAGAAGGCCAAAACCATTGTCTGTGGTTGTCATGTTCTTTGTTCAAAATAGAATTGCCTGGTATTTCGGGGCTGTAATGACCTTACATGGTTGGATAAGATTGATATACTTCAGGAAAGTATTTCTCTCTGAAAAGCACAACTGGGCTAAAAGAGGCTGCTTCTATGTGGTAACTCTCCATAGGACAAGCTACTTAGTGTTCATTTCTGGTAGAGTGCTTCTCTCTTCTTTGCAGCTTCATGACCAGGGTCATGCAAATATGATTTCCATGAGAACCTATTGCAATCCATTTCCATCCGCACCACTGCTAAACAATCTGAATGCATATAGTATGTGCTCATAAAGGACATACTGGTCATCATTTTTCTATCACTATATGGTAACTTTTAGTATTTTCAACTTTAACAAGTATTTTTTTTTTGGATACATTTATTGATATCTTTTGTTTAAGGACTATTGTTTTATTTTGGTGTGTTTTTTAAACAAGATGATGACAATGGGTTTCTATGGAAAGGACTTATAAAACATTCTTATACTGGATTTTAAGTGAAATTACAAAGTGTGAACCTACTGCCTTGCAACATTGTATCTGTCTAGAAGACTTTCAAGCAAGATTGTACCTTCATAATCAGGTTTTTATAGGGGACACGTCTCCATGCACACTATATCCAAACACAGTCATGACAGTATGTTTTAAAGTGCTTGTGTCTACATTACTGAACTTGTAAACTGGAATACTCCTTCATTACCATGAGTTCCATATTGTAGGCACAAGCACTTGGAAATGCACTGCCATTACTGTGTTTGGACTTAGGGTGCATAAAGGCACATCTCCTATAAAACCTGGTCACAAAGTATAAATCTCATTTGAAGGTTTCCTAGCACCACTCATGTAATGATAAATGTAGACAACATGATGCTGCCCGCTAGCCATAGTCACTGGTGGACAGGTTCCTAGATTAAAAATCCTATCTGACTGTACTTTGTTAAATTAAACCCTTTATATTAGGAACTCAAGTTGTTTAGTGTCATTTTAAAGTTAGTTCTTATTGCAGGATTTAAGCACATAGGTGAAGTCATGCAATATTACAATAACACATTACAGCATGTTATTACAGCTGTTTCAACGCTCTTTAATAGATATTTTTTTCTAATTTCTTTAGAATAATAACAGTGTATTCATTAAAGGATATTTAGAACTCAAAATTAAATTTTCAGTATTAGATATTTTGTGCAAATTTAAATACATTTTAATCTTCTTCTATAAGTTAAACAACGGTTTCTTTTCATTCTCTCCTTTTTTTCTGTAGCTCAGCTCCAAAAGATCATACTGATATAGGCTCATGAGTGTGCACGTTTATAACATTCTTCCACATATAGCTGCCATATACTGCTCTAGACATGTATGCTCCTGAGCATCCCATTGTATCCTGTTATGGGAAGGAGTTTCACTGAATGATAAAAGGAGGAAGAGGTTAGCTTGATCATTATAAAGTACACTGGAACATTTCTTAAACTAAACTCTCTCATGAAATTTTTATTTTGCCTCCTATTTTTCTTTACATATCTTTTCAGTGCACAAATAGTTACTGGGCAGAATGATTTGCATAAATGCCACCTATGCTTAGCACCTACTGACAATCCCCTTCTCCCAAATTTGATGATTACTACATCATAAACTCCCACTGCCTCTATAACACACACCTCTGTGTCCAATATACGTCAGACAAAGAACGCAAATGTACAAAGTAATAAAAGCCTGAGACACATATAAATCAGCCTCCAAAAGGGAATTGTTACTCACGGCAAGCTTGTTATCTTCTGGACTTCATCTCCACTGTCCTTTCCTCTTGACCTTACCAGCGGATCTATGTGGAGACTCTACCTGTAGCAGATCTCCAGTTAATCGAGTTCAGCGTCCGTTCTCTTCTGATAACAGAGAGAAAGGAGCACATCCAAGGGATACATAAAATAAACTTTATTCCAATTAAAGAATTGATAAAATCTTCTATAACAGCAGCAGCAAAAGGTCTGAGGATAGCGGCTAAATCCCAGTGACCCACTGACGCGTTTTGGCTAAACACATCAGTGGGTCACTGGGATTTAGCCACTATCCTCTGACCTTTTGCTGCTGCTATTATAGAAGAAGGATTTACATATCTCAGGTGTTAAACAGAATTATATGATTATGCTCAGTCAATATTGAGCAGGATTTTTTCCTATTATCTGCACTCAGCTAGATTACGAGTTGTGCGTTATAGCTCAAATATCATCGCTATGGGCCATAACGATTCATTTTCCCTAACGCTGCTATTACAAGTTTCCGTAGCACCACAAATATCCACATTTACGCTCAAATCCATAACGCTCACACAGAGCCAGTAGTTAATGAAATACCGCTAACAAAAACATCCACAAATCACTTCAAAAACATTACACAAAGTACACTTTCATGTCAAAATATAACGGATCAAAGTTACAAGATCTTGGGTGTTTTAAAAAAAATGCACACAAACCCATTTTACATTGACTTACATAGACATACATGAACATACACTCATCTAGCTACATCTAACTACAAATATTATCACATATATACACAAATCGATACATACAAACAATATACAGCACATTACGTACACAAAACATTAGTTTATTATGAAATTAACACGATTTAGCTACTTTTTCACAGAAGAACATAACGTCACTCACTTTACGTTCAACACAAGTGTTGGGTTTTATTTCTCTTGAAATTTCTCTCCTCCATTGACTTCTATGGGGAATATGTGCACGTGAAATTTTTAGACTTTAAAACTTGTAATACCTCGTTAGAATTGTGGTGCTAATTCATTCATTCTTGCGCTGGTCCCGCTATGACAAATAGATCAAGAAATTACTATTTCCCTATGGAGTTATGGAGGCCTATCTATCAAGCCGTCAACTATGCTGCATTCTACAGCACCAATACGCTCGCCTAACATCGCGGGTGCGGACCTGAATACGATCTCCATATTTATAAAACAACTGTCAAAAAGGCGCGCACCAAGTACGGGGCGATGAGCAGCGGACTCTTGTTAACTAACAGTCATCGATCTTGCTGCTATTCAGCTTTTTTCCAACTTTATTTATACCCTGTCACTAAACACTGCCACTATACTAAAATGTTTCACCCCTATCCCTCCGCTCCCGGAGCCCACCGCAACTCTAATAAATGTATTAAACCCCTATTCCTCCTCTCCCGGAGCCCACCGCAACTCTAATAAATGTATTAACCCCTATCCCACCACTCCCGGAGCCCACCGCAATTCTAATAAATGTATTAATCCCTATCCCGCTGCTCCCGGAGCCCACCGCAACACTAATAAATGTATTAACCCTTATCCCTCTGCTCCCGGAGCCCACCGCAATTCTAATAAATGTATTAATCCCTATCCCGCTGCTCCCGGAGCCCACTGCAACGCTAATAAATGTATTTACCCTTATCCCTCTGCTCCCGGAGCCCACCGCAACTCTAATAAATGTATTAACCCCTATCCCACCGCTCCCGGAGCCCACTGCAACTCTAATTAATGTATTAACCCCTATCCCTCCGCTCCTGGAGCCCACCGCAACTCTAATTAATGTATTAACCCTTATCCCTCTGCTCCCAGAGCCCACCACAACTCTAATAAATGGTTTATCCCCTATCCCGCCGCTCCCAGAGCCCACCACAACTCTACTAAATGTATTACCCCTATCCCCCGCTCCCGGACCCCTCCGCAACTAAATAAATGTATTAACCCCTAAACCCCTGGCCTCCCACATTACTACCACTTACTAAACCTATTAACCCCTAAACTGCCAGCCCCCCAGATCGCCATAAATTAAATTAAGCTATTAACCCCTAACCCTAACAACCCGCTAACTTTACATTAAATATTAACTCATCACTATCTTATAATAAATTTAAACTAACCATTAGAATGAAAATAAACTATATTAAACTACTAATTAACCACCATAACTATTATACTAAAATTACATTAAACT
This sequence comes from Bombina bombina, assembly GCF_027579735.1. Taxonomy (NCBI): domain Eukaryota; kingdom Metazoa; phylum Chordata; class Amphibia; order Anura; family Bombinatoridae; genus Bombina; species Bombina bombina. Next base: position 13,752,137 of record NC_069509.1, on the reverse strand, counting down.
ATATTAAACTATTAATTAACCTACCCAAACTATTTTACTAAAATTAGCAGGTTGTTAGGTTTAGGGGTTAAAAATTTAGCGGGTTGTTAGGTTTAGGGGTTAATAGCTTAATTTAGTTTATGGTTATGTGGGGGGCAGCCAGTTTAGGGGTTAATAGGTTTAGTAAGTGGTAGTGATGTGGGAGGCCAGGAGTTTAGGGATTAATACAATTATTTAGTTGCGGAGGGGTCCGGGAGCAGCGGAATAGGGGTAAATAACATTATGTAGGTGGCAGCGGGGTCCGGGAGCAGAGGGATAGGGGTTAATCATTTTATTAGAGTTGCGGTGGGCTCCGGGACCGCAAGGATAGGGGTTAATACATTTATTTAGTTGCGGCGGTGTTGGGGAGCGGCGGGATAGGGGTTAATAACATTATGTAGGTGGCGGCGATGTTGGGCGGCAGATTAGGGGTGTTTAGACAAAAAACAGGGAGGATGCAACTGCACTACACAAATATAAATGGGATGCCAGTGAAATGTCTACTGTCAGTAGACTATGTTTATAGTCTGGAGTGCTTATGCATAAAGAAATTATTTGGGATACTTTAGTCAAAAAATAAGATTTTGACTTACTACAGGATGCATTCATTTAGCACTTCCTTTCCCCATACTGTAGTTGAAACCTCTGGTTAGTATGTGATTGGAGTGGGCAAAAATGTTAAAATTTAACTTTTATTTGAACACTAAAAAAATAGCACACATACACTGTAAAAACACAAACTAAACAGGGACATTCACACTGGGTGGGTTTAAACTCAGAGAACATGTTAGGGTGTTAGGTATAAACGTTAATTTTATTCTAGCATAGAAATCAATGGGATATCGGGCAGTAGCGAACATGAGCTTTCGCTGCTTTCAGACTCCCATTGATTCGTATAGCATCCGCGGCCTCCAGTGTGGCGGATTGAAAACCAGGTACGCTGGGCCAGAATAGTGGCGAGCGTACCTGTAATAAATTTGATAACTAGCAAAAGTTGTCAGATAGTGCCGAATTTGTATTCGGAACATCTGTAATGACGTAAGCATCGATCTGTGTCGGATTGAGACCGGCGGATCGTATGTTACGTCACAAATTTCAACTTTGTCCGGTCTGTAGGATTTGATAAATGGGTCGAATCAGGCTCACCACAATTACGCTGTGGAATTCCAGCGTATTTGCGGTTGATGGTTTGATAAATATCCCTCATGGCTTTTACTTGTGTGAACATCACTACAACATCAAATTCTTTAAGCAAATTACCTTACATCAACTATAAATCACCATCAATTATAGCATTTAATTTATTCAACTCATATGCTTGGATGAACAGCATACAGTATCTACATATGCTCACCAGATGATGATTGATGGATGCACATACATGCCTTTTGGCATTGCCTCATACATGTGCATTGATATTCAGTCAAAAAAACACCTATAAACAATGAACACATTTACATCATACAACTACATTGGAAGGTTGGTTAACATTGTATTCTCTCTCGGAATCACGAAACAGAAATTATGGATTTAATGTCCCTTTAACATCACGATTCACTTATAATATACCATTAGGAATTACGTACAATAAGAACATATCATTAGAACATATTAGAGTTGTTGCTTTTTTGGAAGGAACAACAATGCTATACTGCTTTATATAAATCAGCATATGTGGGTGAGAATCACAATACATACATAGATGTACATAACACACATCACACAACAACAAAGCACACATTTATATTTTTAATAAGCACACACTAAGAATGTTGCAAACTACAACAAGGGAATGAAGATTTGCAAACTAGACAGGTGTGTTGCTAATATGATGACATCATTCTAAGCTTCAACCATACAGATTACAGCATTAGGACTGTACCGCCCCTTTCAGCTGTTTCTCACTTAATACTACATATACATAAATGAGAGGGTTGGAAGATCTTCATTATTATTGCGGTTTCAATGGGACACTTAAAATATTGAAATCTCGCCAATCACTTATATGTAGAATATTATAGATGTCACCCGTTACTTTATCGTTTGGCAACAATATTGCAGCAACATTGATCGATCAGATTCTATGCCATGTCTATGCACACATTATACACAAGTATGCACTATCAATCATGTTATCGTGGACATATGGTTTTTACTACAACATCACATTTAATAAGTATTTATTACGCAAATGAACAAACATTACAAAGGTGCACTGTATGTGTTATATTTTACACTTTCACATTACGATTAATTGGTGGTAAAATAAATTTCATCAAACACAAGAAAAGCCGCCCACTTTGAAAGCATTCGCGCTGCTCACATACAATCAAGTGTATACAATCAGTAATCATTACGAACATGCTACCATTGGACATATTGTACTATAAATCCCCCAAACAAAATGGCCAAAGCATCCCTTGTGATCGACATTGTATCAAATCGCTTTTGTGTTTTTGCATACCTTGTTACTCCTTGTATGTTTGCTCTGCTGTTTGGCTTGGCAAATATGGATGATCCCCAGTAAGTTGGTGCTGGTGCTGTTGCATGAATTGTGTACAACAGAATCAGGCATGCTCGGCGTCTCCAAGAGAGAGGTCCTCCTGTTCACAGGACGAAGCCCACCTTGGATAACATGAGCGACATGAGCGACTTCGAGGTTTATGACAAGTATAGGCTCAATCGAGAGCAACTCATGGGAAGTAATTAAATCTCATCTGGAGCCACGTAAACATATTCAGACTGCAATCCCTGGCATGACCAAGATACTAAGTTGCATACACGTCCTGGCCTCCGGAAGTTTTCAATCCGGAGAGGGGTACATGCATGGGCTGTCTCAGGGTACCTTCTCTGTGGTTTTTGACAATTTTCTGGATGCCATGTTATGAGATTGTAAGCTTTACATAGGATTCCCTCAAAATTATGGCGATTGGAGGAGCCTGAAGAGGGAATTTTATGCAATAGCTTGAATGCCCAATGTGTTGGGAGCAATAGATTACACCCACATTGCGCTGCGTGCTCCAGCAAATGACCAAACCTTCCGAAATCGCAAACATTTTCATAGTCTCAATGTGCAGTTTGTTTGCGACTCACAGATGAGGATTATGAATGTGTCCGCAAATTTCGGCCGGTCTTGTCATGATGCCCGTATCCTCAGGCAGTCCTCACTGAGGCGGCAGTTTGAGGACAGTTTCCCAATGGGTGGATCATTGGTGAGTACTTGTGCACAGCACAGTTCATAAGTTAGACAATTGCGACTGTAATCTTCAAAAACAGTTGTGTTTGTGTAATGTGCAAAATGTGCAGCTATAGGGGACTATCTATGAAGCTCTAAAGACCGCTGCTCCATAACCCTGTCCGCCTGCTCTGATGAGGCGGTCAGGAATCGCCGGAATTCAACCCAATAGAGTATGATCGGGTTGATTGATACCCCCCTGCTGGCGCGAGTCTGCAGGGGGCGGCGTTGCACCAGCAGCTCACAAGAGCTGCTGGGGCAATGCTGAATATGGAGAGCGTATTGCTCTCCGCATTCAGCGATGTCTGTCGGTCCTGATCCGCACTGTCGGATCAGGTCCGACAGACATTTCATAAATAGGCCTCCTAGGATGCACTTTAAACATTTAATTGTCTCTTTCAGCAAATGTCTAGTTTTAGCTCCAAACAGATATGTAGCATGTCCTAGCTTAAACGTGCAGCTATAGGATGCGCCTTAACCATTTAATTGTCTCTTTCAGCAAATGTCTAGTTTTAGCTCCCAACAGATATGTAGCATGTCCTAGCTTAAATGTGGAGCTATAGGGGCCCATTTATCAAGCTCCGTACGGAGCTTATGGGCCCGTGTTTCTGGCGAGTCTTCAGACTCGCAAGAAACACAAGTTGTGAAGCAGCGGTCTAAAGACCGCTGCTCCATAACCCTGTCCGCCTGCTCTGAGCAGGCGGACACGAATAGCTGGAAATCAACCCGATCGAGTATGATCGGGTTGATTGACAGCTCCCTCTGGCGTCCCATTGGCCGCGAGTCAGCAGGGGGCGGCGTTGCACCTGCAGCTCTTGTGAGCTGCTGGTGCAATGTTAAATGCGGAGAGCATATTGCTCTCCGCATTCACCGAGGTTTTGCGGACCTGATCTGCACTGTCGGATCAGGTCCGCAAGACCTTTAATAAATAGGCCCCATAGGATGCAATTTAACCATTTCTTTCTCTTTCAGCAAATGTCTAGTTTATGCGAAAAACACATATGTAGCATGTCCTTGCTTTGCAGATATAGGATGCAATTTAACCATTTATTTGTCTTTCTGCAAATGTCTAGTTTTAGCTCCAAACAGATATGTAGCATGTCCTAGCTTAAATGTGCAGCTATAGGATGCTATTTAACCATTTCTTTTTCTTTCAGCAAATGTCTAGTTTTTGTGAAAAATGCATATGTAGCATGTCCTAGCTTAAATGTGCAGATATAGGATGTGATTTAACCATTTATTTGTCTTTCTGCAAATGTCTAGTTTTAGCTCCAACCAGATATGTAGCATGTCCTACACGTGTACACAAATGCATTGTATCTTATTTAAATGTATTTTAATATAATAATTTTTACGATATTTGTAATATTTAACATTTTGTTATGTTCATTATTTATAGGTGCGTAACCCCGCAGACGAGGCCCATGAGCGCTACAATTGGGCGCACAAGCGGACTAGGGCTGTAGTGGAGCAGATGTTTGGGCTTCTCAAAATGCACTTAAGATGCCTGGACAGGTCTGGAGGAGCCCTCCAATACAACCCTAGGAAGGTGGCAAAGATTGTTATAGTCTGCAGCGTCCTGCATAACATAGCTCAGTGGGCTAGTATGCTGCAGGCTGTCCAGACACCCAGAGTCCTCCTCCAAGATGAGGAGGACGACCCAGTTCTAGATGGGCCATTCCGAAATGAGGTGCTCAATGTCAGAGACAACATCATCAACCGCAACTTCAGACAGTAAATAATAGAAGTTATATGAGAAGTAGAGAATTGTGCAAACATGTTAGGATTGTTCACAAATGATTATATCCAAATATAATTTTATTTTTTTCTTATCATAGGTAATTTATACATCAGATGATTCTGGCATTGGCTCCTGTAATGAATTTGCCACCTGATTTTCCAAGACAACATCAGATGGTAAGTATACACAATGTATGGACTGGGGGGGGGGGATTTTGCACAATGATCCATCATATGGCATACAATTTAAATGTATTATTTAGTTTACATGTTACTAGATTTTTAGATAGTCAGAAAGGGATACTCTAGCAATACTATGTATTTTAAAGTCATACATAAGAGGTTAGGTCTGCACAATGTATATGCCTCAGCTTCACATTTGATTGATAGAACATAACACAAAAGATTCTACATACGCTTAGTAAGCTATTGATCTAAATAGTTTTGTAAATAGTTGGGGGGGTGCAGAACCAAGTCACACATTTTTTATTAATGATTTTATTTACACTTTATTTTCCATTAGGGAGATGACTTCATCTACAGACTGAAAGTGAAGAATCCCAGACTGAAAGTGAAGAATCCCAATGGGATCATGTCTGAGGCATTGTCTTTTAACTGTGCTGACTTTGAAAAACATACAAAGACATGTTTACATGGTAAGTGGGCACAATTCTCTGGAACAAGGCTGGGGATGCAGGATGCATCCTATGGGAGACCCTTATGGTTCATAATGTTATTTGTTGAATATAAATGCCTTTCAAAGACCATACATCCAGGTTAGTTTGCACAATGCATGCTATTTAAGAATAGATAGGAGGAATAATGTTCAAATTCATAATATATACATGTCCTATTTTAGAATAAGTTTATTGTATATACATTACCCCTTCTTTTTGCTAGAGAGGACTCAGATTTTGAGCAATCAGACAGATAAAGGGATACATTTTATAGTTGATATTTAGGTATATTATTATTTAAAGGGACATGAAATATTACATTCAATTATGTCCCTCATACATTAGAATATATTTTTTTCTTCAAAATTTGATATTATGCTAAATGCTAATATGTGTAATTCAACTCTTGATTAAACAATTTAATTTGATTAATTTCAAATTATGTATAGATGGATAGATATAGATCTCCAGTCTGAACCTTTCTTTAACATCAAGATAATCAATACATGTTAGAGCATAGACAGAAGATGAATTTACAATTATTATATTTACTTAATATTTTGTTAGTCATGTGTTCATTAAATAACCTAATTAATTAATGTTTTTAATATTTTTTTTCTTTCTTTTTCAGATTTTCATTTTTGATGATTTCCAAAACTAATATTGAATTATTATTTTTTTAAATAAATTTATTTATTTACATACTATATTTTTTTATATTTTATTTATTGAAATACATATTTGATACATATCTCTATTCAAGTAAGATAAGAAGAAATATATCCATCTAATATTCAGACATGTAAATAAAATATTAATCCCATGACTGTTAAAGTATCTATTTTACAAGCACACTTTTCTCTCTAGTGGAGTCATTTGAAGGGTCAGTTAACTATAGATATGTCAAAATATAATTTCTAACAATTATACTCTTTAACTGTTGGAGTGTTTCAAATTTCTATGAGTATTTCTGTTACTCTTGATTTTAATTTAGTTTATTTATCCAATGTTATCTTCATCTATTCCTAATGATTTTGTCCTTAAAGGGACATTAAACCCAAAATTTTATTTCATGATTCAGACAGAGAATACAAATTTAAACAACATTCAAATTTAGTTATATTATCTAATTTGCTTAATTCTTTAGATATCCTTTGTTAACGAAATAGCAATGCACATGGGTTAGCCAATTACACAAGGCATCTATGTGCAGCCACCAATCAGCAGCACCTGAGCTTATCTAGATATGCTTTTCAGGAAAGAATATCAAGAGATAAAAGCAAATGAGATAATGGAAGTAAATTAGAAAGTTATTAAACATTGTATTATCTATCTAAATCAGGAAAGAAATAAATTGGGTTTAATGTCCCTTTAAGGCAAAGCTTTATAAATACAGCCATTGTAAGATAGTGGGGTATACAATAAATAAGGTAATACAAATTACAAATGTTTTATGTTGATTGTTTGGCAGATATAATAAGTATGTATATGTCTAAAATGGGATACAGTTAGGAGTTAGGAGATCAGACTATCTATCCAAGCTAATACACATATTTGTGGTTTTCGATTCCCAATAATAATTCATAGACCAACATGAACAATTTAATTTCATGCATTATATACTCTGCTGATAATAAAATAATAAGGAATTGTAAACACATTCATTTCTCAAAATATTATAGTATACTGTCCCTTTAAGAGTCTGCACTGAATCATTTAAAAGCTCCATGAAAGGAAAGGTGGACATTTTACAAACAAGGTTCTCACACAGGTCAAACGTATATTCATATAACAGGATCGAATATGCAATAATTAGTAGTATATTAAAGTAAATATCTTTTGGGTTTACTGTCCCTTTTATATGTATATAAAATCATATATTTAAATATATTTTTCATATTCACACATGACTGCATATTTAAAAAATAAACTTAGTTTTAGTTTAGAGCTTGTGATGGCTATTTCATTTTTATTGAAAGGGGAATGACAAAATAATCTAATCTTCCATGATTCAGACAGAGCAGATTTGAATCTCAAATAAAAATGGACTTTAATAATCACATATGGTTTATTCTCATGTTATCCTAAATTTGCACATATGAGATGCATAGGTTTATGATCAGCAAAGCATTACTGGGAAATATCTACTTATTTGTGGGTGGGCAACAAGGCATATTTACAATGTTTAGACAGATGTCTTTATATAGGTTTAAATATTGCATATCAGCTCATTAAAGGGCCATTAATTCAAAAACGTTTCTTTCCTGATTCCTATAGAAAATATAATTTTAAACATTCAAATGTACTTCTATTATCTAATTACCTTCATTCTTTTGATATAATTTCCTTTAAAACCATATCTAGATATGCTCAGTAGCTGCTGATTGGTGGCTGCACTGAGATGCCTTGTGTGATTGGCTCAACCATGTGCATTGCTATTTCTTCTGTAAATATATCCAAAGAATGAAGCTAAATAGATAGAGTTAAATGTTAATGTTGTTTAAAACTGTATTCTCTGAGGCCCATTTATCAAGCTTGTGGGCCCGTGTTTCTGGCGAGTCTTCAGACTCGCCAGAAACTGCAGTTATGAAGCAGCGGTCTAAAGACCGCTGCTCCATAACCCTGTCCGCCTGCTCTGAGCAAGTGGACAGGAATCGCCACAATTCGACTTGATCAAGTACAATCGTGTTGATTGACACCTCCCTGCTGGCCGCGAGTATGCAGGGGGGGGCATTGCAATGCTGAATACGGAGAGCGTATTGCTCTCCGCATTCAGCGAGGTCTTGCGGACCTGATCCGCACTGTCGTATCAGGTCCGCAAGACCTTTGATAAATAGCCCTCTCTATCTGGATCATGAAAGAAAATATTTGGGTGTAATGTCTCTTTAAAAATAAACACGCTGTTGCAAAATAATTATATGTGAGCAGTTCAGACCAATACAAGCTCAATTTTAATTTAATAATAATGAACAAAGGTTGATATTAAAATTAAAAAATATTTTAATCCAAGTTACGTCCATTATAAATACAAATGACGTATTTCAACATTTTAGAAATATAGCGTGGTAAACATATCTTGCAACACAAGATTAGCATCTTTAAAAATTCTATTCTAATTTCACACACTAGCAAACAAGAGTTCATCACACAAACATAACTTGAGTCAGTATGGTCTCACAGACATGATAGCAAAATTTCAATATTTTATCCAATCAGATGTACAGATACCATGTCCCATGGTGCATTTCATGTTTACTTAACCAAGTCCATTACACGTTGCCATTTTTGTCAGTTCTCTAATGCCTGCTGCCTGCTGTGTCTTTATATTTTCTATATATAATAAATATATATACAGGTAGCCCTCAGTTTACGCCGGGGTTAGGTTACAGAAGGAATGATTGTAAATCGAAACTGTTGTAAATTGAAACCCAGTTTATAATGTAAGTCAATGGGAAGTGAGGGAGTTAGGTTCCAGGCCCCTCTCAAAATTGGCATAAGTAACACCTAATACATTATTTTTAAAGCTTTGAAATGAGGGCCTAGATTTAGAGTTCTGCGTTAGCCGTCAAAAGCAGCGTTTAAAGGGTCCTAACGCTGCTTTTGGCCGGCCGCTGGTATTTAGAGTCTTGTAGGTAAAGGTCTAACGCTCACTTTCCAGCCGCGACTTTTCCATACCGCAGATCCCCTTACGTCAATTGCATATCCTATCTTTTCAATGGGATCTTCCTAACGCCGGTATTTAGAGTCTTGGCTGAAGTGAGCGGTAGAGCCTCTACCGACAAGACTCCAGCCGCAGAAAAAAGTCAGTAGTTAAGATCTTTCTTGGCTAACGCCGGTTTATAAAGCTCTTAACTACTGTGCTATAAAGTACACTAACACCCATAAACTACCTATGTACCCCTAAATCGAGGTCCCCCCACATCGCCGCCACTATATTAAATATTTTTAAACCCTAATCTTCCGACCGCACACCGCCGCCACCTACATTATCCCTATAAACCCCTAATCTGCTGCCCCTAACATCGCCGACCCCTATATTATATTTATTAACCCCTAATCTGCCCCCCCAATGTCGCCGCTACCTTACCTATACTTATTAACCCCAAATCTGCCGACCGGACCTCGCCGCTACTCTAATAAAGTTATTAACCCCTAAACCGCTGTACTCCCGCCTCGCAAACCCTATAATTAATAGTATTAACCCCTAATCTGCCCTTGCTAACAATTTAATTTAGGGGGGTGTTAGGGTTAGACTTAGCTTTAGGGGTTAATACATTTATTATAGTAGCAGCGAGGTCCAGTCGGCAGATTAGGGGTTAATACTTGAAGTTAGGTGATGTTAGGGAGGGCAGATTAGGGGTTAATACTATTTATTATAGGGTTTGCGAGGCGGGAGTACGGCGGTTTAGGGGTTAATAACTTTATTAGAGTAGCGGCGAGGTCCAGTCGGCAGATTTGGGGTTAATAAGTGTAGGTAAGGTAGCGGCGATGTTGGGGGGGGCAGATTAGGGGTTAATAAATATAATATAGAGGTCGGCGATGTTAGGGGCAGCAGGTTAGGGGTACATACGTATAATGTAGGTGGCGGCGGTGTACGGAGCGGCAGATTAGGGGTTAATAATATAATGCAGGTGTCAGCGATAGCGGGGGCGGCAGATTAGTGGTTAATAAGTGTAAGGTTAGGGGTGTTTAGACTCGGGGTTCATGTTAGGGTTTTAGGTGCAGACTTAGAGAGTGTTTCCCCATAGGAAACAATGGGGCTGCGTTGGGAGCTGAATGCTGCTTTTTTGCAGGTGTTAGTTTTTTTTTTATCCCAAAATGCCCCATTGTTTCCTATGGTGGAATCGTGCACGAGCACGTTTTCCCAGCTTACCGCTACCATAAGCAACGCTGGTATTGAGGGTTGAAGTGGCGGGACGCACCCTTTTTGGAGCCTAACGCAGCCCTTCAGACAACTCTAAATACCAGCGTTGTCTTAAGGGTGCGTTGAAAAAAAAAGCTGCGTTAGCTACGCGGGTCTTTACCGACAAAACTCTAAATCTAGCCAGAAGACTTTAAATGCTAAACAGCATTATAAACCTAATAAAATAATCACACAACACAGAATATATAATTAAACTAAGTTAAATAAACAAAAACATTTGCTGAACAGCATTATAAACCTAATAAAATAATCACACAACACAGACTTTACTTGAATTTTTCTGCAAACAGTTCTTTCTATGCATTCCAATCTGGACTGATTTATAGACAGAAAGATCTTGTTCCTTTGCAAGCTGCTCGATAGCTCAGGTCTGGTTAAACTGATTAATTTCAGCTTGCTTGGCTTGTATATCTTTGCTGCAACACAAGCGGACAGCTCCACCTACTGGCTATTTTAATCAATGCACTGCTTCTCAATGCTTTTCAATAGCAGTCACATGACTGGAAAAAAAAGGTTGTTATTCTGAAACGGTGCAAATTGAACCGTTGTAAACTGAGGGCCACCTGTATACAACTCGGCAGGCATGATGTCTCCCAGGTTCACATGGGCGGAAAGTGCTGCACTGGTCAACATGGTCAACTTTTCCTGCAAGCTTTTGAGGAGACTTTATGCACCCTCCTCAATCTCCGTTTCCCCAGCAGATTTGCATCCGCACGCTCCTCCACTTCTTCTCAATCCCAAGCTGCTGGCTCTGGCACTCAAGACCCAGAAGCCAGTGCAGCAGCTTCTCCAATTGGTGACCTGGAAGAAGGAAGTAGAGAGGCTGAACCAGGTAAATATCAGACTTCATATTATAGATTAATATTTGAGTATATATTTAAGCAATGTGTATATAGTCATATATTCAACCTATATAGATCTCACAACACACGCTACATATGATGTTTGGATATCTGAATTTAGATTCGTCACACAGGAAATAGGAATGATGTTTCTTGCGCTCTCCGGAATATGCGTCACAGAGCTAAAATGGAATTGCTCATCCGTGAAATCCCTATCATCCGCCATTTCATACATTGAATATCGAATCATACAAAAGTCATAAATATTAATTGGTATCATTCAATCTTTACAAATATTCGATTGGAATATCGTAATACACCCTATTGCAAATATATTTGAAGTCTTTAGAAATTATAATCATCACCCTACTATATCCAAATCAATTCTGAATCACAGATGCGCAATTACGCTTTTAATATTTGCGCAATGATCACGAAAGATATAATTGTGCAGAGATGTGAACATGTGTTTGCTTTAATAGTGGCATCACTTTAGACATGTTGGTCAAATGTATACGTTAATTAGTATATATGTGAAGAATACAGAATCCTAATTTACAATTAGTGATGTCGCGAGCCTAAAAATTTCGGTTAGCGAACGGCGGACTCGAACTTCCGCAACTGTTCGCGAACGGGCGAACTGCCATTGACTTCACAGGGACTCTTTCTGGCCACAATAGTGATGGAAAAGTTGTTTCAAGGGGACTAACACCTGGACTGTGGCATGCCGGAGGGGATCCATGGCAAAACTCCCATGGAAAATTACATAGTTGATGAGTCTGGTTTTAAGCCATAAAGGGCATAAATCACCTAACATTCCTAAATTGTTTGGAACAACGTGCTTTAAAACATCAGGTAAGATGTTGTATCGATCAGGTAGTGTAAGGGTTACGCCTCGCTTCACAGTGACAGACCAAACTCCACGTTTAAAGGTACAGTCTACACCAGAATTTTTATTGTTTTAAAAAATAAATAATCCCTTTATTACCCATTTCCTAGTTTTGCATAACTAACACATTTTTATGTGTTTATATTACAACAGATATGAGTGGTGGCACTGTGGGCAAGTGGGCCTGGCACACACTCTGGCAGGCAGGCAACTGCAATTAGATTACACTAGCAGACTGATGTTTAACAGTCAAAAAAGTTTTTTTTTTTTTTAAATTTACACTACTGTTACAACAGATATGAGTGGTGGCACTGTGGGAAAGTGGGCTTGGCAGGCACGCTGGCAGGCAGGCAGGCAACTGCAATTAGATTACACTAGCAGACTGATGTTTAACAGCCAAAAAAGTTTTTTTTTTTTAAAATTTACACTACTGTTACAACAGATATGAGTGATGGCACTGTGGGCAAGTGGGCCTGGCATACACGCTGGCAGGCAGGCAACTGCAATTAGATTACACTAGAAGACTGATGTTTCACAGTCAAAAAAGTTTTTTTTTTTAAATTTACACTACTATTATAACAACAGATATGAGTGATGGCACTGTGGGCAAGTGGGCCTGGCATACACGCTGGCAGGCAGGCAACTGCAATTAGATTACACTAGAAGACTGATGTTTCACAGTCAAAAAAGTTTTTTTTTTTTAAATTTACACTACTGTTACAACAGATATGAGAGGTGGCACTGTGGGCAAGTGGGCTTGGCACACACGCTGGCAGGCATGCAACTGCAATTACATTACACTAGCAGACTGATGTTTCACAGTCAAAAACGTTTTTTTTTTTTTTTAATTTACACTACTGTTACAACAGATATGAGTGGTGGCACTGCAGGCAGGCAACTGCAATTAGATTACACTAGCAGACTGATGTTTCACAGTCAAAATTACACAGGCAAAAAAAAAAAAGACTGATGTTCTAGCCCTAAAAAGGGCTTTTTGGGGTGCTGTCCTTACAGCAGAGATCAGATGAGTCCTTCAGGACTGTAGTGGACACTGAATACACTAGCCTAGCTATCAATTTCCCTATGAAATCAGCAGCAGCTACACTATCCCTTCTATCACTAAGAATGCAGGATCAGAATGAATCTAAAATGGCTGCTGTCCAGGAGCTGGGAGGGTCTGGGAGGGAGGGTCTGCTGCTGATTGGCTTAAATGTGTCTGCAGACTGTGAGATACAGGGTCAAAGTTTACTCAATGATGACGAATAGGGGGCGGATCGAACATCGCATATGTTCGCCCGCCGCGGCGAACGTGAACAAGCTATGTTCGCCGGGAACAATTTGCCAGCGAACTATTCGCAACATCACTATTTACAATTTTCTACATTAGAAAAGCTATACTAGCAAATAAAAATTGAACAATGTCTAACAATTGATGACAATGCAAGAAGACAAAAAATTACTTAAAGCTACAGTCAACAACATAAAAGAATTTAAATAAGAATACATGATCTCTTTATTTATAAATTAATTTTGAAAACAATGAACTCACGTGAATACAAATATTATTTTACTTTGTCAATTTGAAAAATAATATCTGATTGTTCGTGTCCATGGCCTGATTTGTATTAATGATATCCAATCCTGATCTTTTACAGATCTGGATGTTGGTGCTGGAACCTCGAGCCCGTTTTCGTCAGAGTATCGTATGTCTCATTCTAATTTACCTTTGTCTTACAAACTTGGACATAACATTACCTAATCCATTCACATTGATCTATATTAATATGGATACTCTAATTAAATGTTCTTGTTATTTTAAAATAAGAATCATGAATGAGAGTTGGGATTCCATTGTAATACAAATCTCAATTTATGAGTATTTGAAGATATTCCTTCAATTCTTGATATCTTCATTTTAATGTAATCTTAGGGTCATGTTTTGTATTCTGCCCCTGGGTAGTGTTTGACAGTTGTTGGCTACATTTATACAACACTAACACATTTTTACATATGTGCAGATTATATAAATATACATCTCATATGCTTTGATATTTTGTTCTTATCATTAAAGGGACATGAAACCCAACATTTTTCTTTTATGATTTAGACACAGCATGTGTTTTTAAACAACTTTCCAATTTGCTTCTATTATCTAAATTGTTTCAGTCTATTGGTATCCTTAGTTGAAAAGCATATCTAGGTAGGCTCAGGAGCAGCAATGCATTACTGGGAGTAACCTGCTGATTGGTTGATGCACAAAATTGCCTATTTTCATTGGTTCACCAGATGTCTTCAGATAACTCCCAGTAGTGCATAGTTGCTCCTTTAAAAAAAGATTCTAAGACAATGAAGCAAATTAGATAAAATAAGTAAATTGGAAAGCTGTTTAAAATCATATGCTGTATTTGAATCATGAAAAATAAAGATTCTTGATGATAGCATGAGATTATATACTGTATTTGATTGTAATTGCATGCTCTATACAATTCATTACATCAACATATGGACTAGACAATTCATTACATCAACATATAGACTAGACAATTCATTAACAGTGACATTGTCAAATAAAGAAATTTATTTTTAATATAAATACAAAATATCTTCATTAATCCCACTATTTTGATGAAACAATATTGATATATAAATCACATCTTTCACTCTTCGACTACCTTTATATATATATATATATAAGCATATTGTAACAGCAGCATGATGACATAGTTTTAAATATATCTTATGTCTTGCATTGTGATCAATATGTGTTGTGTCCTAAAACAGGTTACTGTACATTGCACAAATGGATCTATGTGCCACATGGATTATGCTCTAGTTGTCACCAGTTGTTATTCAAAGTGTGTGTGTCTGTATTATTTTTAAAACAGGGAACAATAGTTATATTTAGATATACCATTGATTAATATGATAAGAATTGGCTGTCTAATATAGTACGAAATCCAACATATGTGAAAGACATAATTTTCTTTACAATCACCTTGATGAACTAATACATTTATTGTTCATATTAGTTCTCTAGTCTTCACATTTCTATGTATATTGTTTAGAATATTTTAGACTAATGTGATTTAGTGATGTCCAAACTGTGTTCACTAATATTTTTTAATATCATTAATAGAACTAGTTATTGAGACGAGCATAGAGGGATCAGCACTGATGGTGACCTGCCTTTGCAGGGTTCTGGTAAGTCCATTGACTCATTCATATGTCATTGAAGGTGCATTGAAGGTGTCTTTTTCATAAATATTCTGATCATAATTCTGATGAAGCATTCCATTTGAATAAAACTTATAATGTACTCCTTTGATGATATATATATATATATATATATATATATATATATATATATATATATATTTATTTTTTATTAGTTTAATATTAATATTTCAAAGCTTCTTAGTCTACACCAGTGCTTTCCAAACTGTGTGTCGGGACACACTAGTGTGTCGGCAGCAGTGTGTAGGTGTGTCCCTGCTTCAGCACAAATTTTTTTTTATTTATTTTTTTGGTTTCTGACTTTCCGCCTGCCTGCTACGCATATCACATGGTTGACACGTGATTGATACCTAGGGGGACACAGATAGGGTTGCCACCTTTTGCCCAGAAAATTCCTGGACACTTTTTAAGTGGGCGTGGAGAGGGTGTGTCTATGGGCGTGTATAGGGGCGTGGTTTCTCGCGGCCTCAAATTCATTATGAAATATAATATATATATATAATATATATAATATATATATAATATATATATAATAGATATAATAGATATATATATATATATATAATAGATATATATATAATAGATATATATATATATATATATATATATATAATAGATATATATATATATATATATATATATAATAGATATATATATATATATAATAGATATATATATATATATATATATATATATAATAGATATAGATATATATATATATAATAGATATATATATATATATATAATAGATATATATATATATATATATATAATAGATATATATATATATAATAGATATATATATATATAATAGATATATATATATATATAATAGATATATATATATATAATAGATATATATATATATAATAGATATATATATATATAATAGATATATATATATATAATAGATATATATATATATAATAGATATATATATATATATATATATATATATATATATATATAATAGATATATATATATATATATAATAGATATATATATATATATAATAGATATATATATATATATATATATATATAATAGATATATATATATATATATATATATATATATATATATATATATAATAGATATATATATATATATATATATATATAATAGATATATATATATATATATATATATATATAATAGATATATATATATATATATATATATAATAGATATATATATATATATATATATATAATAGATATATATATATATATATATATATAATAGATATATATATATAATAGATATATATATATATATATATATATATATATAATAGATATATATATATATATATAATAGATATATATATATATATATAATATATATATTATATATATATATATATATAATATATATTATATATATTATATATATAATATATATATTATATATATATATTATATATATAGTGGGGTACAAAAGTCTGTTGCTGTCAGTGACAGAGGGTGATACATATAGTTAGTGGGGTACTAATCCCTTCCTATGACAGAGGGTCATATTGTGGAGGTACAAGTCCAAGTCCCTTCCTGTCAGTGACAAGGAGGGAATGATATAGTGGGGTACTACTAGTCCCTTGTGTCCCTGACAGGGTGCGCAGCGTGAATGACATAAAGAAAAAGTAAGATACACGCTGTTCTTGGCAGGAGTGCTTACAGTGCATTGCGGGCACTATGTAGGCAATATATCACTGACTGTGTATATAGTAACTATTTACAGTTACACACAGGACGCCCCCAGCTCACCAACTCCGCGCTGCCTCTCTAACCTCTGTCTGCACCGACAGCCTAAAGTCTTTCACATATTTAGCTGCAGCTTCAGCTCCTCCCGGCCCGGGCTCTCCTGCCGCAGACAGTCTGACAGGCTTGCATTGCATGGACAACAGATCAGTACTAGGCAGGCAGCAGGCTGGACTCAGTCACCGATGTCAGTTACCCACCAGGCCAGTACCGAGCCATTCATCACTTCCTGTGCTGTACTCACAGTATGGGGGGGAGGCGCCCAGTACACTTACTCACACATGTCAGACTCACAACTAACAAGGCCACCTAAGTTTAAAAAAAAAATGTTGCGTGAGTGACAGGTAGCTGGGCAGGCCGGGACATTGGAGGCTAGTTCCGGGACACGGGACATACAGTCCCAGACCGGGACTGTCCCGGTGAGACCGGGACAGGTGGCAACCCTAGACACAGATCATCTTAACCTATTGGCGCAGCTCAGTGGGAACTGAAACTATTCCCATTGGCGGCACATTGGCTCCTGACTGCACGTGTAGTCTAATTAATTGGCTTGTGACTGCATGTGTAGTCAGTGAGTGGAACAGCAGTGTGTTTACAGCGCGGGCAGTAGTCAGACTCACCGAGCTCTGAGGGCGGCAGCTTAAACGCTGAGCTGAAGTCAGAAGTCAAAGTGTTTTGGTTTTTTTTGCAGCTAGCTCCCAGTAGTGCATTGCTGCTCCTGCTCTTGATATATGGATAGGAAGTGGAAGCTTAAAAATGCTTGATGATGAAATGCGAGTGTCTTTATCTAATATTCCACCAAATATTCAGAAATTGTGTTTATCCCATCAACCTCATACATCCCATTAAAATATCAAGTAGCTATTGGTGTTATTAAACTTTTTTTCCCATTCTTGCACATAAATACTGTTACTTGTAAATACATTTCATTATTATATAATTTATGTATGTGTCCGTATCTCTTAAAACAAGTTAGTTTAACCTCCTTTTTGCTAGTACAACTGAATTACTGTGTCGCAAAATGATATAGGTCTAAAAAGTGTGTCACCAACATGAAAAGTTTGGAAAGCTCTGGTCTACACCTTTGTGCTTCAGAACATATCTAGCACATGTTTATATTTAGTATAAATTTAGACAACAATCATCAAGTGATACACACATGAGAACTCTTAAATGTTCCATGTACTCTGCTTTTGTGAATATTTTCAAAATACAGACACTAAAATTGAATTATTACTCATCGATAATTATAAATCTTATTTTATTTGTATGCTCCATCAAAATGATGTAATTCCTAACTTTGGTTCAGTATCTCTTTAATGCAACTTTGATGTGTGTCCTTGAGCACCAGTAACACAGTAAAATATTTGTTTTTAACGTGTACACAACATATTATGTTTTACAGAGATTGATGTAACATGTGCGATGGAGGAGGAAGTGGCTCCCTTGTAGTCTGATGGTATGTCAAATATTTATAACATGTATATAACATAGGTTGACCATATTGCCACTTTAAAAAGGGACACATATGAAAAATATATAGGTCAGGGCTGTTTTCAAGGCTGTTTCAAGAAATGTTTTATATAAGAACCCTGACATGTATTTTTGTGTCTATTTTTAAAGCGGGAATATGGTCACCCTAATATAACGTGTATTGTTTCTAAATAATACTATTGACAAAAAATAAAGTCTACAGCTTTGTACCTTTAAAATATATTATTCAATTCTTTTCAAATACACTACTGCCCCACTTTCTATATCATGCAGCATGAACATATGTTTTTATTTTTTATTAAATTTATGTATGATTTGTCATTAATGACATCATGATGTCACATGCATATTCCATGCAAAACCCCAATAATCATATTCTGATTGTACAGACAGTCATTGCTAGTCATCTGAGTGCCTAGATGCAGACCATATTATTATGTCATCATTGTTTTGAACTTCTAAGCCACTTCTAATTATACATAAACATAATCGTGTTGAAATTCCTTGATTTAATTTCATGATGTATGATATGTAAATGGATTTTAAAAAGTTTTATGTGTAGATTGTCCATTTCAATCAAACAAACATTAATATTCCTCAAAACTAAAGCATGCATTTCTAAATGTGTCTATTAATATTGGGATGACATACATTTAATTCTAATGTAAAATAGAGATTTAAAAAATACTCTGAAAATGTAATATCAGATAGATAAAATTATATTCTTAATATTTAATATGAACTGTAGTATCTACTGTGTATATATTCTGAATAGTAATTGATTGAACCATCAAGCTTCAAATAATTCCATTTAAGATTACAAAGGCAATCACTGAAATATATATGGAAATCAGTGTTTACCTGGTTTCAAAGGCTAGGTGGAGTGGCCATTTAGATTTGATCATATTACACACTCCCATATTATTCGATTGTTGGATTTTAAAAAATCAATCCATGTGTCTAAAAGAACTCTATTGCATATCAATTTAAAATGCACACATAGGTACCAAAATTTTATCCAAAAGATAAATATATTATAAAACCATAAAGATTAGCACATAATGTTGACTTTGAAAAATATGATTTGCAATGTATTTATGAAATATTACATGAAAAATAACAGTCAGAGTTTAAAGGATCAATTACATTTTCTTATTAATTATATTTGATTCAAATCAATCAATCAATAACTTAAAACATAGCCATTATTGTGACTTTGTCTAAATATTTTATGAGAACAATAATCTAGATTTTAAATAATGTTAATTCTTGATTTCTTAAAAAAGAATTAATTACACTGATTGCAGAGAACTGCAACCAGGTAATTGACCACCGCTGCGCTCTCTCAACGGATAGCTAAATGAGTGCAGCAACCAAAAAGTGAAGGGGTTAACTTTAAAAATATTTAATTGCTTATATTAATCCATATAGGTAAAAGTCACACATAATAATTTAAAATGTAGTACATAGACATATACAATAAAATCACAACAATACAACAAATATTGCAATTGGTAAAAGCAAATGCACAGTCTCTTTGTTAGAAATAGTCCGTTGGTTAAAAGTCTTTTGGTATGCCAGTTGGTGTGTTAAAAAAGCAGAAAGGGCGTCAAGCAAGCTCCTGATGGGTTATAGCCAGCGTGAAAGCTAAGTGATAGGGCGAGAAGAAGGATATGCACAATCCTTTAAACAATATGGAGATACAAAAAACATAAGGTGCACACTTTTACTTACACCAGATGTTTAAGAACTGTCTCAGGGGGCTCCTCTCAAGGCGAACCGCTTGTATTTCCTCAGCGTGTCCCAAGGGTTTTGTAGCAAACAGAGGTCCGGTGTGTCTTTTGCTATATCATCCAGCCTCCCCTTGATTCCTAACAGACCTCAAATAGTCTGACTTGCTGGCGTTTTACACAACCAATTTGTAGCCGCTGTTGTATGTTATAATGCGGCAACAGTATCCCGATTTACCGCACTGCCCTAATAATGGTCACCTGTTACCTTTGCAACTGAACAACGAACACATAAGATCTTATGTGTTCGTTGTTCAGTTGCAAAGGTAACAGGTGAAATGGGGTACTGAATTTGAGTGACCATTATTAGGGCAGTGCGGCAAATCGGGATACTGTTGCCGCATTATATTGAGAGGAGCCCCCTGAGACAGTTCTTAAACATCTGGTGTAAGTAAAAGTGTGCACCTTATGTTTTTTGTTTCTGATCTTCAGTTTTGGAAATCAACATCCACATTTTCTAATATCCAAATGATATTGCCTAGATGTTGGATATCTATCATGTATATATGACAATATTTTGGATTTGGTATCACTGCTCATTTCACAGTGTGTCATAAACCAAAGAAATATTTTTTTTTAAAGATTGATAGGGTTTTGATTTGTCTTAATATCTTAATGGTTTATCTCTGAAGAACATATTTGTGTAAATATTCTATATAACATATTTAATTATAATAATGATTTGTATTTTAATTATTGCAATGTATCTTTGCTCTATTTGTATTATGTTCTGTAATAATTATTAATTTGTATTATTTATTTTTGTTTAGGTTGTGACTCAGCATGGTTAACGCTAGAGGCTCTAGCGCGTATTGAGCAGTTCCAATCAGTTGCTGGGAAGGATGCATTAGACCAGGCGTATCCAGCTGCGGATTCCTCGCTTGACTCTAGAACGAATAATGTGTTTAGAGGCATTGCATGAAGCTGCAGCTGAAGATGCACAGGATGATGGAGGTGATGCTGATGCCTCATAAGTCGAGGATCCGGAGATGGCCTGAGGGAGAATGAATAAATCCTCCATCCACATGTTATTTGTTTTTTTTAATCTGTTGCCATTTGGCCTATTTTGTGTTTGTTGTTGTGCCTGTTGCACTATTTCACCTTGTCAGATTTTAATTAAGGGGCTATGTTGGCCTTTGTTCTGCCCTTGTCAACTCCCTCCAAGGACTGTGATGCACTATGTCACCTTGTCAGATGGCTCCAATGGGGCTGTGTTGGCCTTTGTTTGCCCTTGTCAACTCCCTCCAAGGACTGTGATGCACTATTTTACCTTGTCAGATGGCTCCAATGGGGCTGTGTTGGCCTTTGTTTGCCCTGTCAACTCCCTTCAAGGACTGTGATGCACTATGTCCCCTTTTCAGATGGCTCCAATGGGGCTGTGTTGGCCTTTGTTTGCCCTGTCAACTCCCTTCAAGGACTGTGATGCACTATGTCACCTTGTCAGATGGCTCCAATTGGGCTGTGTTGGCCTTTATTTGCCCTTGTCAACTCCCTCCAAGGACTGCGATGCACTATGTCACCTTGTCAGATGTGTCCAATGGGGCTGTGTTGGCCTTTGTTTGCCCTTGTCAACTCCCTCCAAGGACTGTGATGCACTATGTCACCTTTTCAGCTGGCTCCAATGGGGCTGATTTATCATTATGACTTGTTTTAAAGTTATCTTATTTCTTTATGTTTTATATCATTCCTATATCATGTTCATCATAATAAAAAAGTCATTAATATGTTATTTTTCATCTTTATTTATGTCAGGCTGTCAGCAACCTTCAATGACTGGAGAGATTAACTGTTACTAAAACCTGAACACAGCTGCTGAGATGAAAAATTAAGGATTTGTTTCTGGGAGATGTGAGGGAAACAGATAAATCACATAGGTGGTGAACTGAATCCCAATTACTACCAGAATGTTAATATACAGGTTCTTAAGTAGTTGCTAGTAACTGAAGCTACATAAGTATAGTATAACCAGGCAGCTTAGTTAAAGCAGGAACCAAATTATGCTCAGCAAAAACAAGAAAAAATAATATGCCAATTAGTAAACTTTAACTAAACAGGTTTTTCACAGTATGGAAAGTTTAGGCAAGAATTATATAGTAAGCTGTTTTTAAGTTTATGTTTATATACATCTAATTACCTTGACCCCTTATATTCAAGTTTAGGCAGAGCTTCGGTAGTCAGATGGTAAGAAATCAGAGGCTTGAGAGTAACGGAGCGGAGCAGCAGCTCGCAATGTCGGATGTTCCGTGAAGCTGGCGTGTGACGTCACCGCGGATGGGTACAGGCTCCGGTAAACAGAGTATGAGGTTCCGTGTGGGAAATAGTGACAGGCAGTCCTGGAGAATAACAGCACAAACACAGAGAGTGCTGCTGTTACTTTTAGTTAAGTAGTAGTAAGGAATACTGAATCCACAAAAGGATAGATTATTTTCAATAATAGTGCAATGCACAGGCTGGATATTTCTGTAGGCACAACAATACCAAGCAAAGGTAAATGGGCTGCTGGGAATTTAAAGGAAGTGAGCATGATCCTAATTGAAATTTAAAGGTACAGAACGGTAAAAAGAAGTAAGTCCAGTTTGGAGAATGATATCCTGACAGGATCCCCCTTCAAGGAGCAACTCCGGTGCTCAAGGTCTAGGGCGATCCGGGTTCCGACGATGAAATAATGCGACCAATTTAGGAGCAGAGATGTTGCAAGCCGGCTCCCAAGAGTCATCATCCGACGTGTAATCCTTCCAACGGATCAAATATTGAAGCGAACCCCTGGAACGTCTAGAATCCAGGATGGAGTGGACCTCGTATTCACTATTGGGAACAATGACCACAGGGGGGTCCCTAGAGAGAGGCAGAGAATCCCTGAGAGCCCTGTAGGGCTTCAATAGGGAGACGTGGAACGTAGGGTGAATTTTCATGCTGTCTGGTAGAGTAAGTCTGACAGCATTAGGGTTGATGATCTTGGAGATAGGATATGGTCCAACATATAAAGGTGAAAACTTCTTGGACGGTGTGTTCAGTTTCAGGTTTTTGGTAGATAACCAGACCAAGTCACCTATGGCATAATTAGGTGAAGGTACCCTCTTCCTGTCATAGTAGAACTTTTGAGTTCTCTTGGCTTGTTCGATGGCGGCTGTAACAGAGGTGAAGTTAGATGAGATGAGATCCGAAAGTTCAGAAATATTTAAAGAGGTTGTTTGGTTGTCAGGCAAGATTTGGAACCGTGGGTGGAAACCATAATTTACGTAGAAAGGAGTCTTCTGTGTTGTGGAATGGACTGTATTGTTGAAGCAGAATTCAGCATACGGAAGATGTGTGGACCAAGATAATGGCTGAGATGAGCAATAAGTTCTGAGGAACTGTTCTAGCCATTGATTAGATCTTTCTGTCTGGCCGTTCGTCTGAGGGTGATATGATGTGGTGAGTTTCTTATTAATAGAAAAACATCTGCAGAACTCAGACCATAATTTGCTAGAAAACTGGCTACCACGGTCACTCAATATGCTGTTAGGAATACCATGATACTTGAAGACGTGCTGAAGGAGTAATTGTATAGTTTCAGATGCTGTAGGGAGTTTATGGTATGGAATGAAATGGGACATCTTACTGAAAAGATCAACTACAACAAGAATAGTAGTGTTGTTCATTGATTTAGGCAGATCAACAATGAAATCAACAGCAACTTCCAGCCAGGGCCTACTAGGAGTAGGTAGAGGAATCAATAAGCTATATGGGTGATGCTTTGATCTTTTGGAAATGGTACATTCTTGACAAGTTAAAACATGCTTCTTGATGTCATGTGATATCCCAGGCCACCAATAAGTTCTTCCAACAAGTTCCTGAGTTTTCTTGATACCTGGATGTCCTGCGAGTTGAGACTCATGACAGGATAGGAGTACCATCTCACGCAATGTAGGCGGTATGTATAATTTATCCTGGAAGTAGTACAGGCCATCTTGTCTTCGAGTCAGGGATAAAGGTTTACTGTCATCCTGTTGTTGTTCCTGTAGAAGGAAGGGCTTTGATTCAATCACGAAGGAAATAAAATTCTCCCGTGGAATTACTGTGTCTAGAGGAGTATCAGAGCGAGTATAATTCGGTAGTCTAGATAGAGCATCAGCTTTATGATTCCTACTAGCGGGTCGATATACGATTTGGAAGTTGAACCTGGAGAAGAAGAGGTTCCATCTCACCTGTCTTGCAGACAGAGTTTTTGTAGTTTTAAGATACTGTAGGTTACGATGATCTGTATATATTAGAGTTGGTATGGAAGTACCCTCAAGGAGATGCCTCCAATGTTCAAGCGCCATCTTGATATCCAGCAGTTCCTTGTCGCCGATGGGGTAATTTTGTTCTGCAGATGATAGACTGTGAGAGTAGAAAGCTACTGGATGTAATGGTTGATTTAACCCATCGCGTTGAGAAAGCACTGCACCTACGGCCACATTTGAGGCATCTACTTCAAGCACAAATGGCAAGTCAGGATTTGGGAACCGCAGTATGGGTGCTGTAGTGAATCTGTGTTTTAGGTGGTTAAAAACATTCTGAGCTGTAGAATCCCAGTGAAATGGTGCTGAAGTTTTGGTTAATGTCGTTAAAGGTTTGGTTATATGGGAAAAGTTCTTTATGAATGAATGAAAAGTTCGCGAAACCGAGGAAGCTCTGTACTTCCTTTCGGGTATTAGGGGTAGGCCACTCAGTTATAGCCTGGATTTTTGCCTGTTCCATGTGTATACCTGTAGAACTTATTACATAACCAAGAAAACTAATAGTTTGAGAATTAAAAATGCACTTCTCAGGTTTAGCGTACAAAAAGTTACTTCTTAATCTGGACAGGACCTGTCTGACATGTTTTACGTGTTCAGGTAAAGTCTTTGAATATATCAGGATGTCATCCAGATAGATAACAAGAAAAATATCGAGAAAGTCTCTGAAAAGGTCATTAGTTAGGTGCTGGAAGGTGGCTGGGGCATTACATAACCCAAAGGGCATAACGGTGTACTCATATAAGCCGTAGTGAGTACGGAACGCCGTCAGCCACTCATCACCGCTTCTCACATGGATAAGGTTATACGCACCTCTTAAGTCCAGCTTGGTAAAATATTTAGCACCCTCTAACCTCTCTATTAGCTCTGGAATTAGGGGCAGGGGATACCGATTCTTTATTGTGACCTTGTTTAAATGTCTGTAATCAA
Source organism: Bombina bombina (assembly GCF_027579735.1). Lineage (NCBI taxonomy): Eukaryota > Metazoa > Chordata > Amphibia > Anura > Bombinatoridae > Bombina > Bombina bombina. The sequence goes on along the minus strand of NC_069509.1, from coordinate 13,726,347 downwards.
TTATGGGACGGAGGCTGCCATCCTTATTTTTAACAAAAAAGATCCCAGCACCTGCTGGAGAAGTGGAAGGCCTAATGAAGCCTTTTTTTAAATTGTCTTCTAAGTAAGTTTTTAAATGACTGAGTTCAGGTTTGGACAACGGAAATATATGACCGTATGGGATTTCTGCACCAGGAACCAGTTCAATAGGACAGTCGTATTTCCTATGGGGTGGTAAGTGTTCAGACTCAGTCTTGCTAAATACGTCTGCAAAGTCCTTATATTCGTCAGGTATGGTGATATCAGGTTCTGTGTTAGATGTGAGCAGTATGTCTACTGGAAAACAAGTATTTGTACAATATGTTGAAGTAAAGGAAACAGTCAGAGTGGTCCAAGAAATAGAGGGGTTATGTAGTATCAACCAGTTTAAACCTAAGATAACGGGAGAAACAGGAGAAGATATGACGTCAAAGGTTAAGTATTCCCTATAATGGTCTGGGGTGATAACCAATAATGGAATAGTTTGATACTCTACTGGACCTGATGATACAGGTCTGCCATCAATACCTCTTAATAAAACAGCAGATTTTTTTTGCATGAGTGGAATTTTATTTACAAGTGTATATTGCTTATCAATGTAACAAGCAGTAGCTCCAGAATCAATTATTGCGGGTACGGTAAGTCGCTGGTGATCCCACTGAAAGAGAAGTGAGAGTTTACAATAGGGACTTTTATTATCATAGGAGTTACAGCAAAAGGAGGGACTGTTGGACTCACCCCTGTCAGCTTTCTGAAGTGATGGGCATTCTTTTACTGAGTGTTCATCAGATGCACAATATAGGCAGAGGTTATTCTCCCTTCTTCTAGTCTTTTCCTGTGCACTCAGGGGGCCTTTTAGGAAGCCAATCTCCATAGGTTCAGCATGAAACTTAGAACTAGGCAGTGATGTTGAGGTGCTAGGGTGTTTTTTTGTATATGCCTCTGGATATGTTCTCTCGTGTTGTCTCTCACGTAAGCATCTGTCTATAGTGATGCTTAATTTAATTAACCCTTCAAGTGTAGGGGGTATTTCGGTACGGGGCAACTCATCTTTCACTGCGTCTGACAACCCCAGACGAAACTGGTTCCTTAGAGACAAGTTGTTCCATTCCAAATATTTTGCCCAACGTTTAAAGTCGGTTATATAATCTTCTACTACTCTTTTCTTTTGCTTTAAAGCCCTAAGAGCAGTTTCAGCTGTCTGCTGTTTGAAGGGGTCTTCGTACAGCTGACCCATAGCCGCAAAAAAATTATCTAACAAGTTCAGTATATTCTCATTAGATTCAAAAAAACAATTAGCCCAGCTACGTGGTTCCCCCCTTAAGAATGAGATAGTTGTCATTGGGGTAAGACTGGGGTTTGAATGTAAAAAGTAATAAGCATGCATTTTTAAAATCTCTGTACTGTGCCCTGTCGCCATAAAACTTTTCAGGGAGACTAACTGAGGGCTCAGGTGTATGTATCTTTGTTTCTAAAGTGTCTTTAATATAGGCTTTTAAAGCAATATTTTCTGCTTTAAGTGTATTAAGACCCTGAGTGAGGGAATCTACTCTTTGATTCAGAGCCTGTAAATGTGCAGTCATCTCAGCTGGGTTCATTATGTCGGGCTTGGTATTCTGTCAGGCTGTCAGCAACCTACAATGACTGGAGAGATTAACTGTTACTAAAACCTGAACACAGCTGCTGAGATGAAAAATTAAGGATTTGTTTCTGGGAGATGTGAGGGAAACAGATAAATCACATAGGTGGTGAACTGAATCCCAATTACTACCAGAATGTTAATATACAGGTTCTTAAGTAGTTGCTAGTAACTGAAGCTACATAAGTATAGTATAACCAGGCAGCTTAGTTAAAGCAGGAACCAAATTATGCTCAGCAAAAACAAGAAAAAATAAAATGCCAATTAGTAAACTTTAACTAAACAGGTTTTTCACAGTATGGAAAGTTTAGGCAAGAATTATATAGTAAGCTGTTTTTAAGTTTATGTTTATATACATCTAATTACCTTGACCCCTTATATTCAAGTTTAGGCAGAGCTTCGGTAGTCAGATGGTAAGAAATCAGAGGCTTGAGAGTAACGGAGCGGAGCAGCAGCTCGCAATGTCGGATGTTCCGTGAAGCTGGCGTGTGACGTCACCGCGGATGGGTACAGGCTCCGGTAAACAGAGTATGAGGTTCCGTGTGGGAAATAGTGACAGGCAGTCCTGGAGAATAACAGCACAAACACAGAGAGTGCTGCTGTTACTTTTAGTTTAGTAGTAGTAAGGAATACTGAATCCACAAAAGGATAGATTATTTTCAATAATAGTGCAATGCACAGGCTGGATATTTCTGTAGGCACAACAATACCAAGCAAAGGTAAATGGGCTGCTGGGAATTTAAAGGAAGTGAGCATGATCCTAATTGAAATTTAAAGGTACAGAACGGTAAAAAGAAGTAAGTCCAGTTTGGAGAATGATATCCTGACAATTTATTCATGTCATTTATAAAAAAATATATTTTATGTGGTCAATCCTTAAAGGGACATGAAACCAAAAAATGGTCTTTCATGATTCAGATATATAATACAATTTTAACAAACTTTAATATTTACATCTATTATTTAATTTGCTTCATTTTCTTGATATACTTTGCTGAAAGGTTTATTTTTGCAAGATTATGAGTAGCAGAGAACCTAGGTTCTAGATGTTGATTGCATATAAATATTGGTTGTTATTGGCTCATCCATGTGTTCATTTAGAAACCATTAGTGAATTGATGCACCTTTAACAAATTATCCCAAGATTATTAAACTGAGATAATCGAGGTAAATTATGAATTTGATGGAAATAGTATTCTCTCTGTGAATCCTGAACTTAATTGTTTGTATTTCATGTCCCTTTAAGTGATGCTGACCACAATTCTTAATTTATCGATCTGCAATTCTAATGCATTTATTTACTTTTTACATCAACATAGACATATAATATTTTTAAAACAGACTATTAGTTGAATGTTGAAAGCACATGTATTCCAATTTCACTTACATCTTATTGTAGTAGTATAACAAAAGCAATCACTGTGTGTAATGCACATATTTTAGATGATTAATATCTTTCTATTATTATTGATTATCTTTAATTATCCAATTATATATTGCTATAGGTAGGCTGACCATGTTTCTTATTTAATAAGTGACACATATGATAAATACAATACATGTGTCATTATTCTTATTGCAAATAAATCTTTAAACAGCTCTGAAAACATCCCTGACAGATGTATTTCTCATGTGTCCCTTTTTAAAGTGGAAAGATGGACACCATAGCTATAGGTAACATAGCATGTATAACCAATCCACATTTTCATAATGTATCTCGTAGCATTCTTTCTCAGTTAAAGGGACATGAAACACAATAATCTATTTTATCATGTAGGTATAAAATACTATTTTAAACAAATTTAAAATTTACTTCAATTCTCAAATTTGCTTCAGTCTCTTGGTATCATTTGTTTAAGGAGCAGCAGTGCACTACTGGTTTCTAACTGAACCCATAAGTGAACCAATGACAATCGGTATATATATATACTGTATATGCAGCCACCAATCAGCAGTTAGAATATAGGTTATTTGCTGCTCTTGAGATTACCTCAAAACACATTTCATCAAAAGATAAAAAGAGAAAGAAGCAAATTTAAATAATATCATTAAATTGGAAAGGTAGTTAAAATTGCAATCGCTTACATAATCGTGTAACATAAAATGTGGTTTTCATGTCCATTTAAACCCTGCTGCTTCCTAAATAGCTCTGAATCCTCCTATTCTAATGAAATATATACTTTTTACCAGCTATGGATTATATTTAATATATCACAGTATTACGTTATCTAGCGTTACATTATGTGAAGCTGTGCATTACATGAAACAAACACTCTTCATAGATAACAATATAGCACATACTAGTTTTTAAAATATAAATACGTTTCTTATTGACATGCAAAGCTGTAAAATGTGTCCGTTGATTGGATGACGCTTTTACGCAATCTCGGATGCGCCATGTTGCTTAAGAAGTCACATGCAAAGCTGTAAAATGCGTCCTTTGATTTGATGACGTTTTTACGCAATCTCGGATGCGCCATGTTGCTTAAGACGTCACATACCAAGGTGTTAAATCCATCTGATTGGATTACGTTCTACTGCAATATTTGATTTTCCACGTAACCCACGTTTGTGAATGAGAACACAAGTTTAAAACCATGAATTTTTTGGATTATGGATTGTGTCAAGCATGTACATTGTTGAACCATAGCTGATAAAGAATACAAAAATATATTTTGATGGCTGTCTCATTGAAGAAACGAATGAAGGCTATATGTTTTTCATGCAGAATAAATTTTGAGGCAAGTGCAAATACATGAATACTCCATCTTGTTTAATATGTTTGTCAACAATATTTTCAATTTACAAAATAATTAATGTGTTGTGTTGAATGTTCTACATATATAATTCTTAAAGATGCGCTTTTGTATTTGAATGAAATAATCAATATGCATTGACCTTTATCATATGATAAATATATGAGATGTCTACTTATTCTAGATGTTATGTCCTAATATTTTTTCTTAATGCAAATGCTCAGTATCGTGTCATGTATGGCTTCCACATTGTTGATCTTTATACAGGGAGTGCAGAATTATTAGGCAAGTTGTATTTTTGAGGATTAATTTTATTATTGAACAACAACCATGTTCTCAATGAACCCAAAAAACTCATTAATATCAAAGCTGAATAGTTTTGGAAGTAGTTTTTAGTTTGTTTTTAGTTTTAGCTATTTTAGGGGGATATCTGTGTGTGCAGGTGACTATTACTGTGCATAATTATTAGGCAACTTAACAAAAAACAAATATATACCCATTTCAATTATTTATTTTTACCAGTGAAACCAATATAACATCTCAACATTCACAAATATACATTTCTGACATTCAAAAACAAAACAAAAACAAATCAGTGACCAATATAGCCACCTTTCTTTGCAAGGACACTCAAAAGCCTGCCATCCATGGATTCTGTCAGTGTTTTGATCTGTTCACCATCAACATTGCGTGCAGCAGCTACCACAGCCTCCCAGACACTGTTCAGAGAGGTGTACTGTTTTCCCTCCTTGTAAATCTCACATTTGATGATGGACCACAGGTTCTCAATGGGGTTCAGATCAGGTGAACAAGGAGGCCATGTCATTAGATTTTCTTCTTTTATACCCGTTCTTGCCAGCCACGCTGTGGAGTACTTGGACACATGTGATGGAGCATTGTCCTGCATGAAAATCATGTTTTTCTTGAAGGATGCAGACTTCTTCCTGTACCACTGCTTGAAGAAGGTGTCTTCCAGAAACTGGCAGTAGGACTGGGAGTTGAGCTTGACTCCATCCTCAACCCGAAAAGGCCCCACAAGCTCATCTTTGATGATACCAGCCCAAACCAGTACTCCACCTCCACCTTGCTGGCGTCTGAGTCGGACTGGAGCTCTCTGCCCTTTACCAATCCAGCCACGGGCCCATCCATCTGGCCCATCAAGACTCACTCTCATTTCATCAGTCCATAAAACCTTAGAAAAATCAGTCTTGAGATATTTCTTGGCCCAGTCTTGACGTTTCAGCTTGTGTGTCTTGTTCAGTGGTGGTCGTCTTTCAGCCTTTCTTACCTTGGCCATGTCTCTGAGTATTGCACACCTTGTGCTTTTGGGCACTCCAGTGATGTTGCAGCTCTGAAATATGGCCAAACTGGTGGCAAGTGGCATCTTGGCAGCTGCACGCTTGACTTTTCTCAGTTCATGGGCAGTTATTTTGCGCCTTGGTTTTTCCACACGCTTCTTGCGACCCTGTTGACTATTTTGAATGAAACACTTGATTGTTCGATGATCACGCTTCAGAAGCTTTGCAATTTTAAGAGTGCTGCATCCCTCTGCAAGATATCTCACTATTTTTGACTTTTCTGAGCCTGTCAAGTACTTCTTTTTACCCATTTTGCCAAAGGAAAGGAAGTTGCCTAATAATTATGCACACCTGATATAGGGTGTTGATGTCATTAGACCACACCCCTTCTCATTACAGAGATGCACATCACCTAATATGCTTAATTGGTAGTAGGCTTTCAAGCCTATACAGCTTGGAGTAAGACAACATGCATAAAGAGGATGATGTGGTCAAAATACTCATTTGCCTAATAATTCTGCCCTCCCTGTATATAGTCCTGTGAGCAAATATTTCTAATGTACCTCTTAAAAGCAAATGAAAACAGAATTTCTTTTTTTATTTCACATACATATTTAAGCCGGTGTGCAATTATATTCTATTCTCAAATGTGCTTCAGTCTCTTGGTATAATGTGTTGAATGAGCATCAATACACTACTAGATTTTAAGTTAACACATGGGTGAATCAATGACAATCAGTAGGTATATGCAGCCACCAATCAGCAGAGCAGTCCTAGATAAACCTTTCTGCAAAGGATATCAATATAATGAGTCAAAGAACATGAGTAAGTGTGAATGTTGTTTAAAATGTTAGACTCTCTCAAAATCATGTAAGCAAATGTTCTGCTTTCATACACCTTCTAAATGAAAGGATTTTCTTAAAAAATTCAAATACTATAATATAACTTTAAAAAAAAGACTTTATTTAACACGTCGAGAGAAATATGGCATACAGGCTTAGTATCCTATTCAAATATTTTCAAGTTTTAACATTTCAAGTTTTAACAAGTACGTGTAGATATACCAACAAGCCCTAAGGATTAGTATATGTTAGCATGTTATTGTTTAAATGGACAGTCAAGTCAAGCAAAACATTAATGATTTAAATATGAAAAAATGCAATTTTCTTCAAATTTCTCTTAAACTTTTATCCACAATTTATCTTTGTTCTCTTGGTGTTCTTAGTTGAAAGCTAAACCTAGGAGTTCATCTGTTCATTTCTTAGACCTTAAAGTGTGCCTCTAATCTGAATGCATTTTGACCACTATAGGGCATTAGTTAATGTGTTTCATATAGAAAACATAGAGCTCATGCAGTATAGTTACCCTGGAGTGATCACTGATTGGCTGAAATGCAGGTCTGTCAAAAGAACAGAAATAAGGGTTCATTTTGCAGAGGCATAGATGCAAGGTTAATCACATAAGTAAAACATGTATTTCTATAACAGTCTTGTTATTCAAAACATGATAATGCGTATGAAAGGGTTTTCTTTGTAACCAACAATAATTCATGTTAAGACTGTCCCTTAAAGCTGTGTTGTTGGCATCAAAACAGTGATATGCCATCATGTATAATTGTAAAGGTCATTTTGTTTGAGATTAGCAGAACAGTTTGGACATCACATCGTAAAAAAACAATCAATGTAATCAACAAGGACAGCATGTGATGATGTGGTCTCCACACACTTTGCAAACAATCTGCCTTCATGGCCCCGGTCCCATAGAAGCCTATTAAATACAGAGTGTGCTCCACAAGTGTAAGAAGACCACATCATCACATACCTATCCTTTACACATTACATAAATACAAATATATACAAAATTACTTCCTCTTCCTTCCCCTCTTCCCAAGAGACTGATGTTCTGGGGGGGCAACTGCCCCCTCCGACGAATTCTCATAGGAGATGTTTGGGGAAGAGGGGGAGGAGGAGTACTGTGAGTGGTTAAGGGATCACCAGGCTGAGGAGGAGATTGAGGCAGAGGAGAAGATGGAGGAGGCCCAGTAGCAGATGGTGCAGGAGCAGATGGTCCAGGAGCAGATGGTGTAGGAGCAGATGGTGCATTTGGCACCTCCCGGAGGACCTGCAACATATTCTTAAGAGTATTCAAAATATCTCTTTGTCCTTTGCGAATATCATTCAGTACTCTGTGGTGACATTTTATCACTGGAATATTAAAATATATCTCACAGATTTTATATCTGGCAATTCACATAGCTGGTTTTAAAATTGAATATGCAAGTAGTTATTTGGCTTAGTGTCTGTCTAAGTAGGACACTCCCAATAGCCTTTGAGTGGCATTTGATCTTATCCTGCTCCTGCTGAAAAGATGAATGATGTTGGACACAGAGAATCTGGCTAAGTATTTCTGAGATAATATTCTGTGTAGCAGTATTGCACAAATTGGGGTTGTAGTAGAGTTGACCTGTCTTAAATTTTGGACTGTTTTACTGTAAAATAGATGTGTATATACCTGTAAATATTTCTCTTATTATTAACATATATTGATTCCAAATAAACTGTTTGGAAACAATGGAGACCCTATCACAGAGTTTATTTCACAACTTACTTGTATTGGTTTAGTGGTATTACCATAGAGATTACTAAATTAGAATTATATTTAGTGGTTTGCCAAATTAGAATGATATTTTAAATTTATAAATAACCACATACTCCTGTCAGATACACTGCCTGTTCCCTCTGGGAGGCACACATCTCCTCCAGGAAATTATTCAATATCTGCAGCTCTGCTATCTCTGGGGGGATGTTCTCCTGAGGAGTTGATGTATGGCAGGCTGCTGGTGCATGGCGGGTTGCTGGTGCACGAGGGGCTGGTGCAGGGATCTCTTCTGAGGCGGGGGCTTCTTCAGGGTATGATGGTGCAGGAATATCTTCCAGGTCTCCCTGAGGTGGCGAGTCATCTGCATCACTCTCATGCCTGGGTGAAGGAGAAGCCTGTGGGTGCTGTGGTTCCTCCTCCCGGACTCAGGCTCTGTATATTTGAAAAAGAAAGAAATTGAGATATTAGCACAGTTCCAAATAAATATGTAAATGTTCTATTTGAAAGTATATTAATGAGGCTGCCTTCGTAATTGTAAGCAAAAGCAATCAATATGATTTCACCATTTGCAAACCCGTCTTTCTGATATCTATATGGTCAATCCGAATGTCTTTTTGCATTTGTCTTAAATCTGTTTAAATGCACACCTAATCTGTAGATGAGATACTAATGTGATGGCTTTTCTTGAAATTAAACTTTTGCAAGGTAATTGTGAATGCGTTTACGTAATAATGTATAAAAAAGCGTAATTGCGTTAGTCATATCCTTAAATAAATTTTGCGTGTGAATGGGTTATGAGGTGGATGTAAAGAGATTAGTAAATGAGCTTACCGGCAGATGAGAGGGGCAGGTTCCCGGTATCAACTCCTCTGATACTTACTATGGCCACCTCGTAGATGTTGGGACACAGCATTTCCTCCCAGCGGGAATACTCAAAAATTATTTCTGGACTGCCACCGGTCCCGGCTAGGTATTTCCTTTCCCTTGTGAGCTTTCTTTTCAGTTCAGCTCTGCAGTCCTGGTAACGGTGCTGAATCGACTTCACATCCCTGTTATAGACCCCCACTGCATTTATGGCATCCCTGATCTCATTCCACCACTTCCTCTTATCCGAAGGGGTGGCCCTCGGTGCCTGAAGCCTCCTAGCCCTCTCCATATAAGCCTCTATAAGGGCCTCCTTCTTATCCATGGTATATCTCTCCTCCCTCTGCCTGGACTTCCCCTGCGATGTGAGCCTCTGTTCCCCAGACTGTAAAGCTCCCTGTCTACATTGCACACCACTGGGCTCAGCCACTTTAACAATGTGGCCAGGTCCACCCACCCCTTCCTCTCGTCCTTCCTCTCCAGTTCCTCTCCCCCTTCCTCTCCACCTCCCTCTCCACTTTCCTCTCCCCCTCCCTCTCTCCTGCCTAAACTCCTGCCTAACCTACTCTACAAGCTCATCCCTGAACTTAGCCCTAACCTCCTGCCTAATGAGCTTTAATAGCTCTGGGCTAATATGCTCCCTATCCCTCCCTCCCGACATACTCAACAAAAAGTTAAAAGTGCTGAAAGTGTGAATGGGATATAAATAAAAGAGGGTATGTTGTCAAGGCTAGGAGATTCCCCACGACTGCTCTCAGAGGGAAGACAGGATGGGAGTCTAGGTGGTGTACGGGAGCATTGAGATCCCGTCCCATTTCGTTTCACTATACCACACTTCTAAATGACTGTACACCAGGTGTGCCATGGCAGATACGTGCTTGGTGTTGTGAGCTCAACATCTCTATTCCTGAAGAAGACCTTGCCTATGCAATTACTCTCACTAAAAAGACGCTTCACTGCATCACAGTCTTTGAGACATATATGAAAGGGGTGTTGAAGTGGTATAGAGTCCCAACCCGATTGGCAGCGATGTTCCCGTCCTCCACCAGAGAGTGCTGGAGACAGTGTAATGGTGAGGGCTCTGACATCCATGTATGGTGAAGTTGTCCGAAGATCACCTCCCTATGGAATGAGGTTGAATTATTGCTCAGCTCCATGAATCTCAATGTCCACCTGACACCTGGGATGGCCTTGCTCCATATTCTTCCGAGGTCTTTCTCCTTGAATACCAAGAAGTTCCTAATTTACGTCCTGGCAGCGACTAAACTGTGCATAGCTCGGGCTTGGAAACAAATAGAGCCTCCAAATCTAAATGAGATCTGTGATGTGATAAATCATTTCGCTACGATGGAGAGATTTGTCGCTGGCAAAAATGGTACCCTGGACTCTTACTGGGAGACGTGGTCTGACTGGATTGAGCTCCGATGAGTGAGACCTTTCAGTGGCGCGATCTACCCCTGAAATAGGAGGAGAGAGTTCATGCTGTCTCCTCCCCCGTTCTGTTCCCTTTCCTTCTTCCCCCCCCCCCCCCACTTTTTTTTTTTCTCTTCCTCTGCCTCCTTCTTTCTCTGTTGTATCTCTTTCTTTACCCCCTATCTGGGGGAGATATGTATAACCCCTATCTATTCAGTGGTCTGACAAATTTGTACGTGGGCCCTGTTGGCTCACTTTCTATTCACCCCTCTTCTAGGGCCAAATAATGCCCGATACCTGTTTTGTTTTTTTCTCTTTGTTTCAATATTGACTACTACGAGAATGTACACTTATGACACACCTATTTTACTATTTCTGATTATTCCAATATGTGCAATGTATACTTCTGTTAACCAAACATACTGTTATACTATTTTATATGATAAGTTCTGATGTAATGCTACTCTAATATTACTGTACGGTGCATTTCTATTCAATAAAGAAAAAAAATATTTATAAAAAAAAAAAATATATATATATATATATATATATATAATTTAGTTTTGAAAATAAAAATGAAAATTTGTTTAAAAAAAAAAAAAAGAGGATAAGGGGTATTGAACAGACAAACGTATATGTGGAAAAAGACAAAAATGAGGATATGTAAACAAGTTTTTATAAGAAAACAAAAACCTATGGGATGAAAGGGAATTGGTTATGGGCTTAAAGGGAATGGGGTATGGGATGAAAGGGAATGGGGTATGGCGTGTATGTAGTGTTAGTGATAAGTGTATGTATGTATTGAATGTGTTTGCGTGTAAATGTGTTTATATAATTAATGTAGGAACAAAACACTCGCACACTCTTTCAAACAAACTCTCGCTCATTAACTCACACTAACTCACTCTCTCACACTAACTAACTCTCACACTAACTCTCACACTAACTCACACTAACTAACTCACACTAACTAACTCACACTAACTCACACTAACTAACTCACACTAACTAATTCTCACACTAACTAACTCTCACACTAACTCTCACTAAATCTCTCTACTCTCAAATCTCTCTACTCTCAAATCTCTCAAAACCCTCCAATGCCTAGACCTGCACCTAACTCGAAAAAGCAATACAGTCAAAGAAGCCATGCTTCGAACGTGCTTATATACCCTATGTAAATGTTTAATGATGTACCGGTATGCAATGTAAAGGAGGTTCAGTTGTGCTTTCTTTGTAATTAGTATGTGTGCAATGTGTATTAGTTGTTTGAATTTGCGCATGCTCATATTGATTTTGTATTTGTGTAATGTGTATAATGTGATGATATCATAGTAATCGTTTTGCATAATATTCTCCAAAAGTAGTATCTGTAAATGTAAATGCTGATTTGTGATGGTCTCGTATTTGTCAGGTGGTGTAAATGTTTATTTATACTAATGTTCCATAATCTGCAATGCAAATGTTTTGTTTGTGTATCAGTGTGCAATTCTTTTTTCATGGTTTTTTGTTCCGTGTTGCAAGATCTGAACGTATTTAGCGATTCCTCGTTTAGTGTAAATGTTGTGCATTATTTTTTGCTTACGATTGTGAATGTTGAATACGTATGTGCTATGTTGCATGAGCGATTGTTGTTTGTACATTTGAGCTGAGTGTTTTTGCTGTGCATTATTTCTTATACGTAATATGACAGAGCAGTGTGTATTTCTCGCGAGATCGAGTGTTAGATGAAAAATCTGTGATTAGTTAATTTACCATTGATCTCTATGGGAGAATCTTTAACCCACCCGTGATTACACTTATTAAATAAACGTGGTAGTCGTGTTACTGCAACGCGTTACGAGGTTGTTATCAGACTCGTAATACCTACGTTATAAAAGATATGCAATGGAAATAACATACACTATATTAGCGAGCAGCCATAACGCAAAACTCGTAATCTGGCTTACTGACTTTTATCCTCCTCAAAAGGATATGAAGCCCAAACATTTATGCTTCATTATTCACATACATAATATAAAATAAATACTAAAAAAGCTCTCATTTATTTTATTATTACATTTTGTAGCAATTATAACCTTTCTGATATCAGCTAACAATAACAATGCAAATTGATTTATCTGCTAGAAGTCCACAACCACAAATTAAGTTTCACAAGAAAAGTTCAAGAAAATGTTTCTGTTAAAGGGATAGTAAAATAAAAATTAAAATTTCATGATTCAGATACAGCATACAATTTTAAACATCTTTCCCATTTATTTTTATTATCAAATTTGCTTGTTCTCTTGGTATCATTTGTTGAAGACTAAAAATACTGTAGGTGGGCTGACAAGTCTTTAGCAGTGTATGGTAGCAGTGCTTGTAACTATGGGGGATATTTATCAAAGCGTCAACTGAAAATACGCTGGAATTCCATGTCGTAATTGTCGCGAGATTGATCCGCCGTAGTTATCAAAGTTTCAACATCGGCAAATGTTGAATTTTTGACGTAACAAACGATCCCGCGATCTCAATCCGCCACAGATTGATGCAAGTTGAAAACCCGTGGAATTTGAGCGGAATCGTGTTTACTCCCCCTTCCTATTCAATACTATTTGAAGCTCTCACAAAGTTATCAAAATTTCTACAGTTACGCTCGCTCAACTTACCTAGTTTTCAATCCGCCACCCTTGAGGTCGCAGATGCCATAGAACTCAATGGGAGTTGAAAACACAGAAAGCTTATGTTCGATGCTGCAAGAGAATGAAGTATATTACATAATAAAAGTACATTAGAAACTTTATTAAATTTGTACTTTATTCTAAATCAAACAATATACATTTGGTGCACTAGTAGATATAGGGACATACATTACTACTTATGGATTATGCTACAACTTTGTCTCTCATTACAAAGCAAGGGGACAATATTATTTCTATATTCAGTATTTAGTGCAAAGCTTTGCCCCAAACGTGTTGCACTAATAGATATAGAGATAAACATGAAATAAATACACAACATAATGTAGCTAACTTCCTTTTTATTTTTTTGAAAAATCTATGTGCACCATGTTTAAGCCATGTAATACAAGTCCCACTCTCCACTTCGCGCCATAGTTGACGCAAGACTTTTCACACAAATTATGATGCAAACCCCTAAATAACCCCATATTAGGTAAACTATTAGACCCTGAGTCAAGATGTGTTTTCAAACAAGCCCCCACATAAAAAATGATCTGACTCCAAGTAAGATTGTTGATCACAAAAATAAGGGCAAAGATAATAAGAACCCAATGATGAAATCTAATAACCCCATATCACGACACAATAAATATATAGCAGTAAAAGGAGTGACCAAATGTCATCTGACAAATTGTAATATGTGCAAACACATTAAAGGGACAGTAAACCTTAAAAATAATGTTATATAATTCTGCACATAGTGCAGAATTATATAACATTATTTAAGTGCTATAGTTATAAATGCCTTTTTTCCCTTTTAATATTTGAAAAATATGGCGCTTTTACAGACCCGCTCTCTGCTGAGTGGGTCTGTTTTTTTTACTCAGCGCATCGGGCCAGCTGTATAGTCACAGCCGGCCTGACCGCGCCATAAGACTGTCTGACAGCAGGAGCGAGCTTCACTTAATGTTATGGCGTGGTCGGGCCGGGCTGTGACTATAAAGCTGGCCTGATGCACTGAGTAAAAAAAACAGACCCGCTCAGCAGAGTACAGAGAGTGGGTCTGTAAAACCGGTATATTTTTCAAATATTAAAAGGGAAAAAAGGCATTTATAACTATAGTACTTAAATAATGTTATATAATTCTGCACTATGTGCAGAATTATATAACATTATTTTTTAGGTTTACTGACACTTTAACCCTGGTTGTAACTCATTTTTTTCTCATACCACCAATACATACAGTATTTATCACATCTTTCATGTATCACTACTTATGTGGTCTATCTGTTAACTTGCAACTTCTGTGGGATCCAATATGTTGGTTGCACCTGCAGTATTGTGAGAAACAGATGGAACGTACACTACAGAAACATGAGGAATAATCTCAAAATTCATAGTGTTCTGAAACATTGTAATATAAACCATAATGGGTCCCTTGACACCTTCACTATTTGCCCTTTAGTAACAATTCCTCCTTCCCATCTATACAACAGATACAATAGATTGAGACAAAGGGAAACATTGGATTTACTAGCTGAAGACTTTGTCTCCTTTTGGACTCAATATGAATATGGATCTGGCCGCATTTTAATATAGATTATATGAATAGTAATTTACCTACTCTTTTTACATCACTAATACACCACTATAAGTGTGGGAACAACATAGAGCTCATCATCAATTTGTGTTATAACTATTGTAGCCACAGACTAATCTTGTCCTTGATCATGCCATTATTTTCATGATACAGGTACACATTTCTCAATGTATAATTTATATATTTGTGATCTTTATTATCTTTTAATTAATGTTTCACGACACACATACACATGTTTATAATTTATATATTTGTGACCTCTTTCACATTCTAATCCTTTTTGATTTATAAACACATCTTTACATTTATAATTTATATATTTGTGATTTTTATTACCTTTTAATATTTTAAATATATAATTATGATAGGGCACATTACACCATCCATTCATTTAACTTTTCCGTTTATACTATATCTACGCGATTATTGCATGCATTACTTTATTTAGTATTTAATATGTCTATCTTGTTATCAATAGGTATAGTAATTCCCAATATCTATAACACACGACACATTGGACACTTTGAGTATTATTTCACATTGTCCCTGTTATTTGCAATCCATAGCTTGATATTTAGATCCTGTATTACTATTGGGTGTGTGTGTTTGTTTTTTTTATCATCGGCTCTCTGCCGCTCGTATATCGTGCTCAATGTTTTCCCGTGTCCTTACACTATTAGAGGCCTATTTATCAAGCCGTCAACCCCAAATCCGCTGAAATTCCGCAGATATGCTGAAATTCCGCAGAGTAATTGTGGCGAGCTTGATTCGCCTAATTTATCAAAGCCTACAGACCGGCAAAATTTGAAATCTGTGACGTAACATACGATCCGCCGGTCTCAGTCCGACACAGATCGATGCTTACATCTTTACAGATGTTCCGAATGCAAATTCGGCACTATCTGACTACTTTTGCTAGTTATCAAACTGCTAACTGGTACGCTCGCCACTATTCCAGCCCAGCATACCTGCTTTTCAATCCGCCGCCCTGGAGGCCACAGATGCCATAGGAATCAATGTGAGTCTGAAAGCAGCGAAAGCTTATGTTTGCTGCTGCCCGATATCCCATTGATTTCTATGGGAGAATAAAAGTTATGTTTACACCTAACACCCTAACATAAGCCTCGAGTCTAAACACCCCTAATCTGCCGCCCCGACACTGCCGCCACCTACATTATACTTATTAACCCCTAATCTGCTGCCCCGACGCTGCCACCACCTACATTATACTTATTAACCCCTAATCTGCCACCCCGACACTGACGACACCTACATAAAAGTATTAACCCCTATCCCGCCGCTCCCAGACCCCGCTGCCACCTAAATAAATATATTAACCCCTATCCTGCCGCTCCCGGAGTCCACCGCAGCTAAATAAAGTTATTAACCCCTAAACCCCTGGCCTCCTACATCACTACCACTTACTAAACCTATTAACCCCTAAACCGCCAGCCCCCCACATCGTCATAAACTGAATTAACCTATTAACCCCTAAACCTAACAACCTGCTAACTGTACATTAAAATTACATCATCCTTATCTTATAATAAATTAAACTAATAATTAATCTACCCTAACTGTTATACTAAAATTACATTAAACTATATTAAACTAATAATTAATCTACCCTAACTATTATACTAAAATGATATTAAACTACAAATTAAATTAACTATATTACATATTTAAACATTTAACCCTACTCAAATAATTTAAATCTACTATTAAAAATTGAAAGGTTACATAAAACTAACAAATACGTTACACAAAATAACAAACACTAAGTTAAAAAAAAATAAACAAAAAAAATAAACACTAAGTTACACAAAATAAAAAATAAATTATCAAATATTTAAACTAATTACACCTAATCTAATAGCCCTATGAAAATAAAAAAGCCCCCCCCCCCAAAATAAAAAAAACCCTAGCCTAAAATAAACTACCAATGGCCTTTAAAAGGGCTTTTTGCGGGGCATTGCCCCAAAGAAATCAGCTCTTTTACCTGTAAATAAAAATACAAACACCCCCCAACAGTAAAACCCACCACCCACACAACCAACCCACACAACCAACCCCCCCAAATAAAATTCTATCTAAAAAAAACCTAATCTCCCCATTGCCCTGAAAAGGGCATTTGTATGGGCATTGCCCTTAAAAGGGCATTTAGCTTGCCCAAAGTCCCTAATCTAAAATTAAAAGACAACCAATAAACCCTTAAAAACACCTCACACTAACCCCCGAAGATCCACTTACAGTTTTTGAAGACCCGATATCCATCCTCAACGAAGCTTCAGAAGTCCTCAGCTAAGCCGGTAGAAGTCTTCATCCAAGCAGGCCGAAGTCTTCATCCAGACGGCATCTTCTATCTTCATCCATCCGGCGCGGAGTGGCTCCATCTGCAAGACATCCGGCGCGGAGCATCCTCTTCAATCAATGTCTTCTTGAACAATGAAGTTTCCTTTAAATGATGTCATCCAAGATGGCGTCCCTTAGATCCTAATTGGCTAATAGAATTCTATCAGCCAATCGGAATTAAGGTTGAAAAGATCCTATTGGCTGTTGCAATCAGCCAATAGGATTGAGCTTTCATCCTATTGGCTGATCCAATCAGCCAATAGGATTGAGCATGCATTCAATTGGCTGATTGGAATAGCCAATAGAATGCAAGCTCATTCCTATTGGCTGATTGGATCAGCCAATAGGATGAAAGCTCAATCCTATTGGCTGATTGCTACAGCCAATAAGAATTTCTTAACCTTAATTCCGATTCGCTGATAGAATTCTATCAGCCAGTCAGAATCTAAGGGACGCCATCTTGGATGACATCATTTAAAGGAAACTTCATTGTTCAAGAAGATGTTGATTGAAGAGGATGCTCCGCGCCGGATGTCTTGAAGATGGAGCCGCTCCACGCCGGATGGATGAAGATAGAAGATGCCGTCTGGATGAAGACTTCTGCTGGATTGGATGAAGACTTCGGCCCGCTTGGATGAAGATTTCTGCCGGTTTGCTGAGGACTTCTGCCGCTTTGTTGAGGATGGATGTCGGGTCTTCAAAAACTGTAAGTGGATCTTCGGGGGTTAGTGTTAGGTTTTTTAAGGTTTATTGGGTGGGTTTTAATTTTAGATTAGGGACTTTGGACAAGGAAAAAGAGCTAAATGCCCTTTTAAGGGCAATGCCCATACAAATGCCCTTCTCAGGCCAATGGGGAGCTTAGGGGGGTGTTTGTATTTTTATTTACAGGTAAAAGAGCTGATTTCTTTGGGGCAATGCCCCACAAAAGGCCCTTTTAAGGGCCATTGGTAGTTTATTGTAGGCTAGGGTTTTTTATTTTAGGGGGGCTTTTTATTTTCATAGGGCTCTTAGATTAGGTGTAATTAGTTTAAATATTTGATAATATATTTTTTATTTTGTGTAACTTAGTGTTTATTTTTTTTTGTAACTTAGTGTTTGTTATTTTGTGTAACTTAGTTGTTAGTTTTTTGTAACTTTGTAATTTTTAATAGTAGATTTAAATTATTTGAGTAGGGTTAGGTTTTTAACTAAATAATATATTTAATTTAATTTGTGGTTTAATGTAATTTTAGTATAACAGTTAGGGTAGATTAATTAATAGTTTAATATAGTTTAATGTCATTTTAGTATAATAGTTAGGGTAGGTTAATTAGTAGTTTAATATAGTTTAATTTAAATCTACAGTTAAGTTTAAATTTATTATAAGATAGGGATTATGTAATTTTAATGTACAGTTAGCGGGTTGTTTAGGGGTTAATAGGTTAATTTAGTTTATGACAATGTGGGGGGCTGGCAGTTTAGGGGTTAATACATGTATTTAGTTGCGAAGGGATGGAGTTAATACATTTAGTTAGTTGTGGCAGTGTCAGGGAGTGGCGGAATAGGGGTTAATACGTTTATTAAGAGTTGCGGTGGGCTCCGGGAGTGGCGGGATAGGGGTTAATAACTCTATTTAGTTGCGGTGGGCTCCGGGAGCGGCAGGATAGGGGTTAAACATTTTAGTATAGTGTCAGTATTTAGTGACAGGATATAAATAAAGCTGGGAAAAAGCCGAATTGCAGCAAGATCGATGACTGTTAGTTAACAACAGTCCTCTGCTCATCACCCCGTTCTTGGTGCGCGGCTTTTTGACAGCTTTTTATATAAATATCGACAGCGTATTCAGGTTCCCGGCCGCAATGTAAGGCGATGTCAGGCGAGGGTATTGGTGCCGTCGAATGCAAGAAAGTTGACGGCTTGATAAGTAGGCCTCTTAGTCACAATCTCTAGTTCCGTATATTTAGCTCATTAGGAGGATTCCCCCTTTTGTTGTCCTGTTCCCTTGGCAAAAGTAGTGTGTATCACCTCCCTCATCTGAGTAGGTTGGACTCTTGGTCCCTTACGGCTAGGTTGTTTTCAACAAGGTATACGTAAGGTCACTATTTCAGTTGTAGTGTATTCCCCTTATTTTTGTATTGATTGATTCTATCAGAATCACCTTGGGACCACCCCCCATTAGTCATAATTATTCATATCCCTCATTGTCATATACCCCGTGGACTCAACTACAAGATGTATAGACGCTACACACATTATAAATAAAAACAGAGACGCGCTCAACCTGGGAACGAACAATAGCATAATAGCTTGTTCTATGGCTAGTTACCACCCTAGAAGCAGCCTCTTTTTGCTCAATATGTGCCTTTCACAGAGAAGAACTTTCCTGTAGCATATCAGTCTGATCCTGAGTTAACAGTGCAGTCCAGCCCCGAAATACCAGGGAATCCCTCTCTGAACGAGAGAAACAGCAAAACCCCAGACGTACGTTTCGGCCTATTGTGGGCCTCGTCAGTGAGGTGCAGCCATATCCCTCTAGGCACACTGAGCAACGGGTCCACGTCTGGATTCCCGCATCACACTTAGGGAGACTTCCCCAAGTGTCATAATTTGCATAAATAAAAACAGAGAAGCGCTCAACCTGGGAACGAACAATAGCATAATAGCTTGTTCTATGGCTAGTTACCATCCTAGAAGCAGCCTATTTTTGCTCAATATGTGCCTTTCACAGAGAAGAACTTTCCTGTAGCATATCAGTCTGATCCTGACTTAACAGTGCAGTCCAGCCCCGAAATACCAGGTAATCCCTGTCTGAAGGAGAGAAACAGCAAAACCCCAGACGTACGTTTCGGCCTATTGTGGGCCTCGTCAGTGAGGTGCAGCCATATCCCTCTAGGCACACTGAGCAACGGGTCCACGTCTGGATTCCCGCATCACACTTAGGGAGACTTCCCAAAGTGTCATAATTTGCATAAATAAAAACAGAGAAGCGCTCAACCTGGGAACGAACAATAGCATAATAGCTTGTTCTAGGGTGGTAACTAGCCATAGAACAAGCTATTATGCTATTGTTCGTTCCCAGGTTGAGCGCTTCTCTCTTTTTATTTATGCAAATTATGACACTTTGGGAAGTCTCTCTAAGTGTGATGCGGGAATCCAGACGTGGACCCGTTGCTCAGTGTGCCTAGAGGGATATGGATGCACCTCACTGACGAGGCCCACAATAGGCCGAAACGTACGTCTGGAGTTTTGCTGTTTCTCTCGTTTAGAGAGGTATTGCTTGGTATTTCGGGGCTGGACTGCACTGTTAAGTCAGGATCAGACTGATATGCTACAGGAAAGTTCTTCTCTGTGAAAGACACATATTGAGCAAAAAGAGGCTGCTTCTAGGGTGGTAACTAGCCATAGAACAAGCTATTATGCTATTGTTCGTTCCCAGGTTGAGCGCTTCTCTCTTTTTATTTATGCAAATTATGACACTTTGGGAAGTCTCCCTAAGTGTGATGCGGAAATCCAGACGTGGACCCGTTGCTCAGTGTGCCTAGAGGGATATGGCTGCACCTCACTGACGAGGCCCACAATAGGCCGAAACGTACGTCTGATGTTTTGCTGTTTCTCTCGTTCAGAGAGGGATTGCCTGGTATTTCAGGGCTGGACTGCAATGTTAAGTCAGGATCAGACTGATATGCTACTTGAAAGTTCTTCTCTGTGAAAGACACATATTGAGCAAAAAGAGGCTGCTTCTAGGGTGGTAACTAGCCATAGAACAAGCTATTATGCTATTGTTCGTTCCCAGGTTGAGCGCTTCTCTCTTTTTATTTATGCAAATTATGACACTTTGGGAAGTCTCCCTAAGTGTGATACGGGAATCCAGATGTGGACCCATTGCTCAGTGTGCCTAGAGGGATATGGCTGCACCTCACTGACGAGGCCCACAATAGGCCGAAACGTACGTCTGGGGTTTTGCTGTTTCTCTCGTTCAGAGAGGGATTGCCTGGTATTTCGGGGCTGGACTGCACTGTTAAGTCAGGATCAGACTGATATGCTACAGGAAAGTTCTTCTCTGTGAAAGACACATATTGAGCAAAAAGAGGCTGCTTCTAGGGTGGTAACTAGCCATAGAACAAGCTATTATGCTATTGTTCATTCCCAGGTTGAGCACTTCTCTCTTTTTATTTATGCAAATTATGACACTTTGGGAAGTCTCCCTAAGTGTGATGCGGGAATCCAGACGTGGACCCGTTGCTCAGTGTGCCTAGAGGGATATGGCTGCACCTCACTGACGAGGCCCACAATAGTCCGAAACATACGTCTGGAGTTTTGCTGTTTCTCTCGTTCAGAGAGGGATTGCCTGGTATTTCGGGGCTGGACTGCACTGTTAAGTCAGGATCAGACTGATATGCTACAGGAAAGTTCTTCTCTGTGAAAGACACATATTGAGCAAAAAGAGGCTGCTTCTAGGGTGGTAACTAGCCATAGAACAAGCTATTATGCTATTGTTCGTTCCCAGGTTGAGCGCTTCTCTCTTTTTATTTATGCAAATTATGACACTTTGGGAAGTCTCCCTAAGTGTGATGCGGGAATCCAGACATGGACCCGTTGCTCAGTGTGCCTAGAGGGATATGGCTGCACCTCACTGACGAGGCCCACAATAGTCCGAAACGTACGTCTGGGGTTTTGCTGTTTCTCTCGTTCAGAGAGGGATTGCCTGGTATTTCGGGGCTGGACTGCACTGTTAAGTCAGGATCAGACTGATATGCTACAGGAAAGTTCTTCTCTGTGAAAGACACATATTGAGCAAAAAGAGGCTGCTTCTAGGGTGGTAACTAGCCATAGAACAAGCTATTATGTTATTGTTCGTTCCCAGGTTGAGCGCTTCTCTCTTTTTATTTATAGCTACACACATTATGCGAGTCACTGTTTTGATTATGACACTTATTATGTTGTTAACCACGCGCCTTTTATTTATTCATTGCCGCTCAACAGACGATATTATGCTCTTAATCTCACAGTAGTCATATTATCTTGTTGTTATGGAGATTGTTTAGGTGTTAGTGTATATTTACATCCCCTTTTGTTATAAATTCTGTCGTACGAATCATGGGGTATATAGATGCTGAATGCTCTTTGTCAGCATTTGGTATAATTATGATGCTTATGACGCTATTGACTCCTCATTCTCCACTCTTTTATTGTTGTGGAACTGATGCCCTTTTACTTACCAGTAGTAGTAGTATTATTATTCTGTTATTTTTGGAGATTGTTTAGGTGTCATAACTGGGAGAATTTCTCATTGTTACTGGAGGACAAAATACAGGTTTATTACGTTGCTTTATCTTTGTTATTATGCATGACATATGTCACACAGTGGGTGTGTAATCAATCTGACTGTTGATTGGTTGTTGTTAGGTATACATGTAGCAGCTGTGATATTGTTTGTATAGCCTGAGGAAACAGTGCTGTGTCACTGAGAAATGCGTTGCTGTTGTTTTAAGCTTTTTATTAAAACTTTTATACTTATATTATCTCGATGCTGCACCTTATTTATCCTGGATTTCTGATTGCTGATTGTTGCTGATTGCTGACTAGCTACCGTATGCCTTTTGTGGCTCCAAGTGTTTATCTCTGGACTCCCTTTCATCGTGGGATGAGGATATCCCCTTTCCAAGTTGTGCCTAAGAGTCTGCCGGACTACTTTTTGGATCCGGTCTGCCTGTATAGCACTTTTGTGCTTTTCATCACGTGAGTAGGATTGACCCCGTTTTATCTTAACTGTCTGGTGTTACCAGCTGATTTGCACTATGCGGCGCCCTCTATCTTTTGTATTTTAGAATTCCTAAATAATCCACACACTAGTGAATTTTTCCACCACTTTTGATTGGAATATGCATAATCACATGATTTATGACATCAGTCAATCTGATTCAGATAGACATTATAAACTATCACTAACAAATCAAATTGCTCGATACTTCTGTCATTGATCACTCATCAGAATTTGTAAGTGCCATTTGCTACATCGTGTATTATATTTTGAAAGTATGTATATGTGAAATTAGTTTATACAATTAGTATTAAAGATAAATATTGATGCTGACATTAGGATACACAGTGTAATATTTCAGACATGGATTTAAAATTTGAATTGATGTTTGATTCAATATAATCTTAAACTGATAGCTCAAAGGGAGAGCCCACCTAACATTAAACTTCCATGATTCAGGTACAGCAGAAATTAAAATCATCTCTTTACTGACATGCTATTTTCAGTGTACTGTATTTCTTCCTTCTCTTGAATTTCTTTTTCATTAAGAAATGTCATCTTTTATGCCAGCCCATTTTATAACACCTGTGAAGGTTTTTTTTTTTTTTTTTTTTAAATAGAAACCTGGCCCAGCTCTTAAAGGGACATGAAACCCCAAAATATTCTTTCATGCTCTGGATAGAACATACAATTTTAAACAACTTTCCAATTTACTTCTATTATCAAATTTGCTTCATTCTCTTGTTATCCTTTGCTGAAGGAACAGCATTGCACTACTGGCAGCTAGCTGAACACATCTATTTAGCCAATCACAAGAGACAAATGTGTGCAGGCACCAATTAGCAGCTAGCTCCCACTAGTGCAACATAAATTTTTACATTTCTATCCCTTTAAAACATCCATAGATTGCAAATAAATACATATGATGCTCTGATTACATGTTATATTTGCAATTTTTCCTGCTCAGAATAATAATGCATTTACAATATATACATATAGTGGTATAAATAAACACAGAGATATGACAAACAACATTGTTTAGAACAAAACAAGGAACTTAGGGACATGTAAATATGTTTGCAAAAGATTCCTGACATAACAATCAGCCAATAGAATGCAAACTCAATCCTATTGGCTGATTGGATCAGATAATAGGATTGAAGTTCAATCCTATTGGCTGATTGGATCAGCCAATAGGATTTTATCACCTTTAATTCCGATTGGCTGATAGAATTCTGCCAATCGGAATTCAAGGGACGACATCTTGGATGACGTCATTTAAAGGAACCTTCATTCTGGAAGAGTCGTCGTAAGATGGTTGAAGATGGACCCGCTCCGTGCCGGATGGATGAAGATAGAAGATGCCGTCTGGATGAAGACTTCTGCCCGGTTGGATGAAGACTTCTGCCACTTTGTTGAGGACTTCTGCCGGCTTCGTTGAGGATGGATGTCGGGTCATCAAAAACTGTAAGTGGATCTTCGGGGGTTAGTGTTAGGTTTTTTTTAAGGGTTTATTGGGTGGGTTTTATTTTTAGGTTAGGGTTTGGCCACTGAAAAAGAACTAAATGCCTTTTTAAGGGCAATGCCCATCCAAATGCCCTATTCAGGGCAATAAGGGAGCTTAGGTTTTTTTAGTTTGGATTTTATTTGGGGGTTTGGTTGTGTGGGTGGTGGGTTTTACTGTTGGGGGGTTGTTTGTATTTTTTTTACAGGTAAAGAGCTGATTTCTTTGGGCCAATGCCCCGCAAAAGGCCCTTTTAAGGGCTATTGGTAGTTTAGTTTAGGCTAGGGTTTTTTTTATTTTGGGGGGGCTTTTTTATTTTGATAGGGCTATTAGATTAGGTGTAATTAGTTTAAATATCTGATAATTTCTTTTTTATTTTGTGTAATTTAGTGTTTGTTTGTTTTTTGTAATTTAGGTAATTGTATTTAATTTATGTAATTGATTTAATTGTAGTGTAAGGTTAGGTGTTAGTGTAAGGCAGGTTAGGTTTTATTTTACAAGTAAATTTGTATTTACTTTAGCTAGGTAGTTAGCAAATAGTTAATAACTATTTAGTAACTATTCTACCTAGTTAAAATAAATACAAACTTGCCTGTAAAATAAAAATAAACCCTAAGCTAGATACAATGTAACTAATAGTTATATTCTAGCTAGCTTAGGGTTAATTTTACAGGTATTTAGTTTTAAATAGGAATTATTTAGGTAATGATAGAAGTTTTATTTAGATTTATTTTAATTATATTTAAGTTAGGGGGTGTTAGGGTTAGGGTTAGACTTAGGTTTAGGGGTTAATAAATTTAGTATAGTGGTGGCGATATTGGGGCAGCAGATTAGGGGTTAATAAGTGTAGGTAGGTTGCGGCAACATTGGGGGCGGCAGATTAGGGGTTAATAATATTTAACTAGTGTTTTTTATGTGGGAGTGCAGCGGTTTAGGGGTTAATATGTTTATTATAGTGGCAGCGATATCCGGAGCTGCAGATTAGGGGTTAATAAGTATAATGCAGGTGTCGGCGATGTCCGGAGCTGCAGATTAGGGGTTAATAAGTATAATGTAGGTGTTGATGATGTTGGGGGTGGCAGATTAGGGGTTAATAAGTGTAAGATTAGGGGTGTTTAGACTCGGGGTTCATGTTAGGGTGTTAGGTGTAAACATAAATTTTGTTTCCCCATAGGAATCAATGGGGCTGTGTTACTGAGCTTTACGTTGTTTTTTTGCAGGTGTTAGACTTTTTTTCAGCCGGCTCTCCCCATTGATGTCTATGGGGAAATCGTGCACGAGCTTGTACAACCAGCTCACCGCTGACTTAAGTAGCCCTGGTATTGGAGTGCGGTATTGAGCTCACTTTTTGCCTTCTAACGCCGTTTTTTTTATAAACCTATAATACCAGCTTGCAAGTTATTACCGAGCAGCTCTTACCGCAAAACTCGTAATCTAGCCATTTCTTTGTTATTTTTTGTAATGGTAGGTTTTTTTACTTTTAGTAATTTTAGTGTTTTTTATTTTTTGTAATGTTGGGTTTTAGTGTAAGGCAGGTTAGAATTTATTTCACAGGTAAGTTTGTATTTATTTTAACTAGGTAGTTGATAAATAGTTAATAACTATTTACTAACTAGTCTACCTAGTTAAAATAAATACAAACTTGCATGTGAAATAAAAATAAAACCTAAGCTAGATACAATGTAACTATTAGTTATATTGTAGCTAGCTTCGGTTTTATTTCACAGGTAAGTATTTAGTTTTAAATAGGTATTATTTAGTTAATAATTGTAACCTATTTTAATTATTTTAAAGTTAGGGGGTGTTAGGTTTAGGGTTACTATTAGGGTTAGGATTACGTTAGGGTTAGGTTTAGGGGTTAATATGATTTAATTTAGGTTTTTGGTGGGGGGGGACTGGCGTTTTAGGGGTTAATAGCTTTATTTAGTGGTAGTGATGTGAGAGGCCAAAGGTTTAGAGGTTAATAACTTTATCTAATGGCGGCGATGTCAGGGAGCGGTGGAATAGGAGTTAATAGATTTATTATAGTGTGGGCGATGTTGGGGTGCAGGGGAATAGGGGTTAATAACTTTAGTATAGTGGTGGCGACATTGGCAGCGGCAGATTAGTGGTTAATTGCTTTACTTAGGTTGCAGCGATATCATGAGCGGCAGATTAGGGGTTAATAATATTATGTAGGTGCCGGCAGCAGCAGATTAGCGGTGTTTAGACGTGGGGTTTATGTTAGGGTGTTAGGATTAAACGTTATTTTTTTTCCCCATAGACATCAATGGGATGAGTAACAGAGCTTTTCATTCCGCGATCGCAGGTGTTAGGCTTTTTTTTGCCCACTCTCCCCATTGATGTATATGGGGAAAGCGTGCACTAGCACGTCAAAACAGCGCTTAGATTGTGTGCGGTATGGAGCTAAATGCAGCAATATCGCCCACAGAAGCCGGCTGTTTGAAAACTTGTAATGGCTGCGCTATAGCGGGTTAAATAACGCAACTTTTGTTGCGTTTGTTAATTTCCCTATAGCTCGCATAACTCGTAATCTAGGTGTATGAGAGTTAAGTAAATCTGATAATAGAAATAAATTGTGAATTTAAATTGCGCTCTCTCTGACACATAAATATTATTATTAATATTATATATTTTTTAGGGATTTTTCACAATAGGAAACCGTTAACAAACACACCTGCAGAAACATAGGACTTGATTCAGTTTAGAAGATTAGCTTTTTTTTAACAATTATTTTTATTGAGCACATGACAATAGTTATAATCACAGGAAAAGCATCAGCTGTACAATAAGTTGTCATATCATCTTAAAAAAGAATTTCCTAACAGAAAAAACTAACTTTTGATGAAAACAGAGTTATTGTTCACAATAATAAATCCAGAGTATGATTTGTACTGTAAAGTTTGTCCTTAGACGGAGATAATGTCTGCAGTAGCTGAAGTTTGACACTTAATAACTGAGGAAGTCATCTATTCTCAAACATAAATATTGCAATGTTCATTTTAAAAGGAGTAGTATTTTACCTCTAGAAAAAATGCAGATTTATTTAGTTTGAGATAGCCATTTTCTTCTAAGGTGAATAACTCTGACAATCTATCTATCCATATATTTTTAGAGGCTGTAGTCATAGTTTTCCAAAAGTGGACAATGATTGATCTGACACAGTTTAGCCTAATTTGAAGATGGTGTGTTCTGAGTTTACAAGGTAGTTGTGGGAGGTCATTTTAGTAAAGCAATACGGGGGAGGTTAATTAAAAATTGCTTGTGAGGACTGACTGGAAGTGAAGTTCTATTGACTACCATAGATAGTGTTTCCGATTGCAATACCACCACATGTACATCAGACTACCACACTCTTCACATCCCCTCCAACACCTGCGGGGGGTGTCTAGGTAGATAGCACTCAGTTTCAGAGGGGTTTAGTTCCAACAGAGAACTATTTTAAAATGTAGTTCTAATACCTTTGGAGACGAGGAGGACCACTAGGTAAGTTAAAAGATTTTTACCCATTCATTTTTGTGTGCATCAGGTTGTGCTCATATTATGAGTTTAAAGCAAAAAGTTATCAATCTCACTCTAACCCGACTCGCACAAAAAGCCAAACTTAGAATATCGCAAACATGCGTGATAACCTATTCCCCCATAGAAGTCAATGGAGCAAAAAATTGGAAAAAAACCCACTCGCTTGCAAACCCGATTCTATATTCTCATGTGCACTAACCCAATGTGAAAATAGGAATATTTCAAATTCAAATGTTCTTCACATACTAGAATATGTTCTATGTATTCATAAATACATATTTCTACATATATCTGATGGTTCTTTGGTTAAATATATATCTTTAACTATATATATATATATATATACAAACATACATTATTATATATACCTATATATATATATATATACAAACATACATTATTATATATACCTATATATATATATATATATACAAACATACATTATTATATATACCTATATATATATATATATACAAACATACATTATTATATATACCTATATATATATATATATACAAACATACATTATTATATATACCTATATATATATATATATATATAAGCAAAAAGAGTCAGTTGCACTCTCACAAACAGTTCTCCAAGGGCCAGGGTGCTAGAGTAGTTGAAATGTAGCAAAACAGGAAACAGCACTCTCTGGACTTAAGTAAAAAACAAGTAGTTTATTCAGTAACGTTTCGGGGAATGCTCCCCTTCATCAGACCGGTCTGATGAAGGGGAGCATTCCCCGAAACGTTACTGAATAAACTACTTGTTTTTTACTTAAGTCCAGAGAGTGCTGTTTCCTGTTTTGCTATATATATATATATATATATATATATGTATAGATATATAAAGATTTTTTTTCTAACACCTGAGATCTCATATATTTGAGCCCTTATAACTTTTTGATGCAATAATTTTTTTAAAATAATTTTTATTAGACAGTGTTATTATTAGTGTAACTGTACTTTGTAAAGTAGTTTTGATGTATTTTGTGAGACTTTTTTGTTTTGCAAAACAGTTAACCAAAGTTTTGAGGACTCGCTAACCCTATGAGCATTAACTTAAATCGCCCTCAAGCAATCACGTTTACATTAAACTTGTAATATGAGCTCAATTTAACTTGATTGCAAACAAACGAGAAAACCTGATATCGCTCGCGCCAAAACGTTTGCGCTCCACTCGTAATCTGGCCCTATATATTTATCTACAGGTAGCCCTCAGTTTACGCCGGGGTTAGGTTCCAGAAGGAATGGTTGTAAATCAAAACCGTTGTAAATTGAAACTCAGTTTATAATGTAAGTCAATGGGAAGTGAGGGAGATAGGTTCCAGGCCCCTCTCAAAATTGTCATAAGTAACACCTAATACATTATTTTTAAAGCTTTGAAATTAAGACTTTAAATGCTAAACAGCATTATAAACCTAATAAAATAATTACACAACACAGAATATCTAATTAAACTAAGTTAAATTAACAAAAACATTTTCTAAACAGCATTATAAACCTAATAAAATAATCACACAACACAGACTTTACTTGCATTTTTCTGCAAACAGTTCTTTCTATGCATTCCAATCTGGACTGATTTATAGACAGGAAGATCTTGTTCCTTTGAAATCTGCTCGATAGCTCAGGTCTGGTAAAACTTATTAATTTCAGCTTGCTTGGCTTTGCTGCAACACAAGCGGACAGCTCCACCTGCTGGCTATTTTAATACATGCACTGCTTCTCAATGCTTTTCAATAGCAGTCACATGACTGGAAAAAAAGGGTTGTTATTCTGAAACTGTGTAAATTGAACCGTTGTAAAACGAGGGTCACCTGTATATCATTACTCCATTTTGCTTAATATGATTGCAGTAGTGTCCCTTGGGTAGATTGGAGAAGCTTTTGTGATAGTGATAGGGGACTATTTACTTCCTTACCCTTTAGATGACTCTTTTCTAGTTAAAACGTACGATTGTAAGAGCTGTATGATAGAAAATACAGTACTTCATTTAAAATAATTAACAATAAATACATTTCACGTTAATTCACAATAATATTAAACTTAAACTACTTTTGTTTTCTATTAGTGAAGTTCTATAGTCGAGTTACAAAGATACCACCTACTACACACACCAGGTAATGATGACACAATGGGCTCCATGTATAATGCAGCGTAAGCTGCTCCGGAGCCCTTTTTGAGGCAGGTTTGCACATGCAAGTCTGCTTCCCGCAATGTAAGAAGCAGCCGTCATTAGACCGCTGCTTCACACAATCTTAGCCACTTCTGAGGTGGCAAAGAGAAATTACCAAAAGTTCACCCGCTCTGGGTGAATGACAGTACTTTCTCTGGTGCGATTGGTCACACAAGTGAATAGGCGGGCATTACACACTCAGCGGAGTGTGTAATGCTGCATACATGGCAGTGGATGAAGAGATCAGCTGCCTGTATGCAGCAATGGCGTGCGGACAGCTTCTTAAGTTAAGAAGCTGTCCGCATACCTTTTAATACATGGGGCCCAATATCTACATTACAGACAGCAAGAACATGAAAGCCCCAATCAAGAATATGAGGATATCATTGTCTTGTACATGAGATAACTCTAAGGAGAGCTCTTTTAAGTTTGGAGCTTCCAAAGATCAGAATAAGCGACATCTCTGTAGGATAACATTGATATAGGCAAGAAAATAAATTTATCTGCACATCTTCTCTTAATGAAAGTGAGGAATTAGCCAACGTTTGAGCAACAGCAAGTATCACAAAAACAATCGCAAACATGACCATAGTCTTACAGGCTTTGTAATGAGCGTCAAGCTGGGGATCGCTCAAGCTGGACTTCTGGTGCTTTATTCTCCAGATGTGTCCCAAGAGAGAAGTCACCGTAAAAAACAAAGAGGTTATGCTATTAATCATAGGCAAAATGGATGCAAGTGTGTAAAACCAGGTACGACAGTCATTCATTATTACTTTAGCATTTGTTGTGCTGTTGTAGGAGATGTTTTCAGTCATATCCTGATGATTAGTTAGACTTATGCACCAAACAAAGGCACCAGTGATGGAGAGGCAGCCTAGGAATGTGACCAGCAGGAGTTTGGGTACCACAGCTGGGAGCTTCATCTTCAGACTTGTGATGAGTTTGTGTCTAAATGAGACAAGAGTCACACAGTATAAGGCACAGAGCCAGGCAGTGAGCCAAGAACTGAATGCAATAAAAAGAGAAACAGTAAAATGTGTGATATAGATTAATATCCCGTGCACATCAGGTGAAATTACAAAAACATACACAAATAGCACCATTGTGCACTGCAGGAAAGCGTTGCTCAGGCACATAGTAAACTGGATTTGGTTGCTGGGACTCAGCCTTAGGAATCTTCTCTGCTTCATATAAATCACAACCATTATAAATGAGTTAGAGATGACTCCAGAAACAAGTGCTATAGCAGTATATATTATGTTAACAGCCAGCCATACAGGAGAAAGCATTCTGTGTATTTGTTATCTGTGCTGCTCATGTATCTACTTAATAAAGCTGGTTACACTCACAGTATGAAGTATTTATCAGCATCTCATGCAAATTCTAATAAGATTATATTTTCATAAAGATTAATAGCTGACACCAATATGGCAGATTTGCATGTCTGCACCTAATGTATCTACAGAACAGCTGAGACCAGGAAATCACTTGCAGCTCATGTGATCTGGTTAAACCTGACAGTGATGCAAATGTTTCTATTTATACTGAGGTCTCTGCATATTGGTGATTTCCTATATCTGTTGCCTAAATAAAGATGAGGACAGATTTATAAACATACAAACTATTATTATTATTATTATTATTATTAATAAATTGTGCTTTGTCCAGGGCTTAATATACAGTGGGGCAAAAAAGTATTTAGTCAGCCACCAATTGTGCAAGTTCTCCCACTTAAGAAGATGAGAGAGGCCTGTAATTTTCATCATAGGTATACCTCAACTATGAGAGACAAAATGTGGAAACAAATCCAGACAATCACATTGTCTGATTTGGAAAGAATTTATTTGCAAATTATGGTGGAAAATAAGTATTTGGTCAATATCAAAAGTTCATCTCAATACTTTGTTATATATCCTTTGTTGGCAATGACAGAGGTCAAACGTTTTCTGTAAGTCTTCACAAGGTTGTCACACACTGTTGCTGGTATGTTGGCCCATTCCTGCATGCAGATCTCCTCTAGAGCAGTGATGTTTTGGGGCTGTCGCTGGGCAACACGGACTTTCAACTCCCTCCAAAGGTTTTCTATGGGGTTGAAATCTGGAGACTGGCTAGGCCACTCCAGGACCTTGAAATGCTTCTTACGAAGCCAGTCCTTTGTTGCCCGGGCGGTGTCTTTGGGATCATTGTCATGCTGAAAGACCCAGCCACATTTCATCTTCAATGCCCTTGCTGATGGAAGGAGGTTTGCACTCAAAATCTCATGATACATGGCCCCATTCATTCTTTCATATACACGGATCAGTCGTCCTGTTCCCTTTGCAGAGAAATAGCCCCAAAGCATGATGTTGCCACCCCCATGCTTCCCAGTAGGTATGGTGTTCTTTGGTTGCAACTCAGCATTCTCTCTCCTCCAAACACGATGAGTTGTATTTCTACCAAACAGTTCTACTTTGGTTTCATCTAACCATATGACATTGTCCCATTCAGCTTCTGGATCATCCAAATGCTCTCTAGCATACTTCAGAGGGGCCCAGACATGTACTGGCTTAAGCAGGGGGACACGTCTGGCACTGCAGGATCTGAGTCCCTGGCGGCGTAGTGTGTTACTGATGGTAGCCTTTGCTACGTTGGTCCCAGCTCTCTGCAGGTCATTCACTAGGTCCCCCAGTATGGTTCTGGGATGTTTGCTCACTGTTCTTGTGATCATTTTGACCCCACGGGGTGAGATCTTGCGTGGAGCCCCAGATCGAGGGAGATTATCAGTGGTCTTGTATTTCTTCCATATTCTAATTATTGCTCCCACAGTTGATTTCTTCACACCAAGCTGCTTGCCTATTGCAGATTCAGTCTTCCCAGCCTGGTGCAGGTCTACGATTTTGTTTCTGGTGTCCTTTGACAGCTCTTTGGTCTTCACCATAGTGGAGTTTGGAGTGTGACTGTTTGAGGTTGTGGACAGGTGTCTTTTATACTGATAACAAGTTCAAACAGATGCCATTAATACAGGTATTGAGTGGAGGACAGAGGAGCCTCTTAAAGAAGAAGATACAGGTCTGTGAGAGCCAGAAATCTTGCTTGTTTGTAGGTGACCAAATACTTATTTTCCACCATAATATGCAAATAAATTCTTTCCAAATCAGACAATGTGATTGTCTGGATTTGTTTCCACATTTTGTCTCTCATAGTTGAGGTATACCTATGATGAAAATTAAAGGCTTCTCTCATCTTCTTAAGTGGGAGAACTTGCACAATTGGTGGCTGACTAAATACTTTTTTGCCCCACTGTAGAAATTATGTAAAAATGCTTCATTTTGGCAACTATTGATTTGCAGCAGCTTGAAGCAAGATTTAGTGGGACATGGGGCAAAGCACAATTTTACCACAAAAGGAAGTATTTTGCAATGTCCAATTAAAGAACCTTATTCTAAAGAATTTTCACTTTATTGTGATTTAAATGGACATTTAACTGCAATAAGAAAATGTGCTGGATTGGTTTGTTATTGCTTAAAGGTATATGAAATAGTGCTCCTTTAGTAAAAACAGATAAGCTAAATCAAGTAAACATAAAAAGAAACAGATAACTTGTTTTCTTAGCAATGATCATTTAGAATTTCTCAGTGTAGCGCCTGTCCTTAATGAGATGAGGGAGCTGATATGTTTGTAACTTAAGTTGCATTATGTCCTCTTCTGAGCATGGGCAAAACTGACTGCATGTTTCTCTTGCATTCACTAAACACATATTTATATTTATCAAAGTGTCAATCTCAATGCATTCGCCGGTGTCAATATGCTTGCCAGACATCTTCAGACATTGCTGACGCAGATCTTCATACGATTCCCTTATTTATAAAAAAAAGTCAAAAACACGGACGTCAAATACGGCCCGATAAGCATCGGACTGTTGTTATCTAACAGTCATTGATGCAGCAAATATTCAGGTTTTTCCCAACTTTATTTATACCATTTCATTACTGTCCATGAACAAGCACATTTCTCTAAAGCTAATCTTTTATTTTTCATCCGTTATTGTTCAAGAAATAGCAACATTTATACCTCAACAAACAATATCTTGTTTGTCATAGAAAATCAATTTTTTTTCAAAACAAGTAACCTCAAATATACACAAGTGACAACCCTCCACCATAAATGGAAGCACTATACCACAAAAATTATATATTCCGCCCACCAGCGGACATATATTCAATATTAAAAACCAGGGAAAAAGCAAGGACTGGAGAAGAAACAAACAGAACAAGGTACAAGAGCATACGACAAACAGGAGATGGGAAAACATAGCAGGACATCACAGCGCTACAGATGTGATGTCCTGCTATGTTTTCCCATCTCCTGTTTGTCGTATGTTCTTGTATCTTGTTCTGTTTGTTTTTTCTCCAGTCCTGGCTTTTTCCCTGGTTTTTAATATTGAATATATGTTTGCTGGTGGGCGGAATATATAATTTTTGTATGGTGGTGGTATAGTGCAGCCATTTATGGTGGAGGGTTGTCACTGGTGTATATTTGAGGTTACTTGTTTTGATTTTGATTGTATGTTTTGTATCTTGTAGATGAAAAATCTGTCTTGAAGAAGGCCTTTGAATAGGCCGAAACGTCCACATTGTTTGATTTATTACTGCTTTTGGAAAATAAAGATTATATTCTTTTACCTGTTCTACAAGTCTTGTGAGTGCCCTTCATCTATATAGCTAACTTATTCATTATTCTGAGGATTGCACCCAGGCTATGGCTACACAAGAGTGGAAGGAGTGCTAGGCTACCGGCTATAATGTATAAATAAATAAATAAATATATATATATATATATATATATATATATATATATATATATATATATATATATATATATATATATATATATATATATATATATATATATATATATATATATATATATATACCTGTATATATATGTGTGTGTGTGTGTGTGTGTGTTATGTCAGAAATCTTTTGCAAACATATTTACATGTCCCTAAGTTCCTTTTTTTGTTCTAAACAATGTTGTCTGTCATATCTCTGTGTTTATTTATACCACTATATGTATAAAGTGTACATTTATTTGCAGGAATAATTGCAAATATAGCATGTAATCAGGGTATCATATGTATTTACAGTATTTGCAATCAATGGATATTTTAAGAGCTGGGCCAGTTTTCTCTCTGTACCTGTATAACCCCTCCTGATTGCAATCTAGTTTTAAAAACCTTCCCTACACAGATGTAACAAAATGGGCTGGCATAAAAGATGACATTTCTTACTGAAAAAGAAATTCAAGAAAAGGAAGAAATATACTGAAAATAGCATGACAGTAAAGAGGTGATTTTAATTTCTGCTGTATCTGAATATTGACAGTTTAATGTTAGGTGGGCTCTCCCTTTGAGCTATCAGTTTAAGATTATATTGAATCAAACATCAATACAAATTTTAAAAGCTTTGTCTAAAATATTACACTGTGTGTCCTAATGTCAGCATCAATGTTTATATTTAATACAAATTTCACATATATATACTTTCAAAGTATAATACACAATGTAACAAATGGCACTTAGAAGTTCTGAGTGATCAATAACACAAGCATCGAGCAATTTGATTAGTTAGTGATAGTTTAAAATGTATATTTCAATCAGATTGGCTGATGTCATAAATCATGTAATTATGCATTTACCAATAAGTTGTTGAAAACAATAAGGAAACCTCTGAACAACCAAGTTGCAACATATTTGGTGCGAAGTGGAGAGTGAAGTATTCAAATAATTTTTAATATTGTACATACATACTTTTATATATATATATATATATATATATATATATATATATATATATATATATATATATATATATATATATATATATATATATATATATACAGTGTTTCCTTATCTATTTTGTGACAATTGTTTATATCTATAGGGCCACCATGTATGGTTCTTATTATTCATATTTTCTTTTTGCATTCCAGTTATTATTTTTTTATATATATGTCTCATTCATATATATACATCTTTGTAATGGTATTTCATATACACAGCTTTGACTTGTACTCTGCATATGATTTACTAAATTCAACTATATAATGGTAATGGCATTTTATATACACAGCTTTGACATGTACTCTGCATATAATTTATTGTATTCAACTATATACTGTTAAGCATTCTGTCTTTACATTTGTTATTTTCAATTGCTTTTTCTGTATGCATTGTCTAATTTGCATTGTATTACCCAGCATTTATCTCTAAGTTTAGTTTGTAACATTTGTACAACTAGTCTATCTCCTTTGCATTTACAACGTATCTCTCTGTTGCAGTTTTAAGCTTCATAACGTACTCTCATTATGACACTACCAAGCGGGCGGGTTGTTTTTTCTCTTAAATTTTCTTTTTAGCCAATGAGAATCAACCTAAAGTTTTAAATGTACCTGTCAGGCACAGCACCTGTATGCTATGATTACAGCTCTATAGCCGAAACGCGTAAGCCCTGGTGCTGTGCCTGCATTCGTGTCTACTTTGTCTCTCCATGTTTATGCTTTTAATTGTGAATAATACATTTTGTTACTTTTACACGGAGCATCCAGCACTCTTCATTTGATGTAAATATATATGTATATATTTTTATTATTCTTTTCATATATTTTTTTTTAAATAATTTTATTTCCGATCTTAAAGGGACATCAAACTCATATCAAAAATATTATTATGAAGATATAGAAGACCATCTCAAGCAACATTACAATCTTTGAACTTTTATTATTCCTCAGATATCCCTTTTATTTGAAATAGCAGTGCACATGTGCAAGCCAATCATATGAGTAATATATGTTCAGTCATCAATCAGCAGCTACATAGTTTATCTGCATATGCTCTTCATCAATGTATATTTAAAAAATGAAGAGAAATACAATATATATAAAAAATATATATAAAACCAAAGAATAATTTACCACATTTAATACTATTTATATATCATTCAACATATATTTTACTTTCATGTCCCTTTAAAATAATATTTAAATGAATACAGCTACAATATAATTTTGATTAAATATATATTTATTATAAATACATTTTAACTTTTTTTTTTTAAAAAGACGTAAAAAAAATTATAAAACATTTTGTATTGCCTCCTGTAGGCCCCGCACTGCAGTGGCGACAATCTGTAGCCCCTCCGCCAGTTGCTGGAACAAATCCTGAAGAAAGGGCTCTGTCTGTTTCCCCTGATATGTTCTACAAATTCATTATCAAGATACAATTGTTAAAACCTCATATTAAGTTTTCTTACATTCTCCTCCAACCACCTCCTCATCTGCCAGCGCCGGCGAGAAGGCTGGGGCAGGATCCTCCCCCAGAACTTGGTCATCTGTCAGAGATAAAGCACAAACACAAATCATTGTTAGTATGAGGAATATGTGACAAGGCCTATATTATACACATCGTTGTTGTAGACTGTTATGAACACATGATGAAAAACTTGTACAAACATTTTAATTCTAAAACACAATCCATTACATTAACCTGCATCCTGAATGAACCTGTAGAAAAATAATGTTTTAATGTTAAACACTGCAAACATAGTATTATACTTGAAAATTACCTTGGATTTCCGGGACGTCCAGATCTGTCCCTGACTCATCCTCTGGACGACCCTCAAGCAGTGTCAATGGCTGTGTGGGAGAAGAGCAGTCTGACGAAGTGAACACAGGTTCACGAAATGTGTAAGGGCACTCCCATTTGTGATGTCACTTCCGGTCTAGCGAGACTGCAACGTTCCAGAGCACATCTCTGCAAGCCTGTCAGATACAGGTCTGTGAATCCGGCACCTTCCTTCAAAGTGGAACACCTTAAAGGGACAAAAAACACCCAGTTGTTCATAGAACACCTACCTGTATTTTCCACCAACATTATTTTCACTCTTTTCATCAACCTTGTGCAAAGGGAATTTACAGCCAAACCACTGGCACATATTGTGACTTTCACCATTTGCTTCATGAGGTATTCATTTCACTCATCCTTTTTTGTGGAAAGAAGTTATTCTCAGTCTCTTCATGAGAATTATTCAACATTGTTTTGAGACTTTTTACTTATAAGCAAAGACAACGGTTTGTGTTTTAATAATGGAAACTGTTTTAATCATACACTTGCATCTGAGTTTTTTTTTATCAATTATCTAAGGAAACTACCATACTCCAGAGAGGAAAAGCACATCAGTGTTTCTCTAAGAGACCACAGTACACTCCAAAAAAGAATGTATTTACCCTACAGCACTCAGATGAAATTATTCACTGAAAGTTAAAGATACTGTCAAGGTATATGTAAAGATTAATATATATATTATTATATATTTGGCTAATCAGTAACAAATGATTTATTCATTCATAAAACATTAAAATTGAATTGAAACCCATATTCAATCCTCCCCCACTGCTGTGATTACACAGGATGAGTAACAAAGTCATTTAAAAAGGAATGTTGTAAAAATTATTTTGAGAAAGAGCAGAGTTTTATAGCTTAAATTAAAAGATAACATTTAAACAATTTCAAAGGCAAAAACTTCAATAAGAGATGGTCAATCTATATAGCTATATATTTCAGGTTTTAGATCAGACATAAGATACACTTCTCCTAATTAAGATAGCATTTAAATTGTTTCAAAAGGAATGGCCATGTTTATTTTGTGTACTATAAATCTTGGATCATACATGATGATTCCCTTTCCTGATGAACAGGACATAGGAGAACCAGAATATAAGATAGATAACCCCATGCAGGGATATATATTGACACTATGTCAGAGAAATAGCTGGATTGTCTTTTGCAACTCAATTATCTTGTCAAACAAAGATAAACATAGTACCTAAATTACAGGAACCCTTTGGTTGGTAGAGTCAATGGTCTGTACTTTGGGGGAGGATATGCTTAAGAGTCTTTTGAAATCCTTCACTAAATCTTTCTAATCTGAAAAAAAACATATGCTAAAAGACATGTGATAACAATGCAATGGCTCACTGAAGCGTTTGAAGCCAAATGAGATGCAAAGACCCAACTTGAATACATGTAATTCAGACATACGTCTGGGGGAGGATAACACACAGCAAAAGCACATGGCTTGCATTATAATTTCAAATTTCACTGTTTAAAATAACTGTACAGATTTCAGTGAAACATACTTCAGACAAAAAGTATAAAATGTCTTAGCCTCTGTGTTTTTAAGCTTATACATATGGATATCTGTGGACCTAAGAAGCAATGATTGATAACACTATTATTTCTATTTCAGATCTGCATAGACAAGATTCAGGCATTCAGGATTTATTAGAAATATGAAATATATTATATTCATGTTGGGATGCAGTACAGTAAATTAAGATTGTAATTTATTAATGCAATAAATTCGAGTATGTTTAAAATTATCATTAAAATGGAGATATTTGAAATGTAGCAAAGATGAATGTTAAGAATGAATCTGTTTTGTTTGTCATGTTGCCCCCGATGGCCAAAATCTGTTGTTGCGATGCAAGAATTACAGCCAAAAGAAATTGGTTGTTAACAAAGTTGCATTTTTCCCTAACAACCATATATCCCAGGTTGTCCAATCAGAAGGTTTCGTCAGTGATGGTACAAAACAAAAAAGGGTGGGGTAATATCACATGATAAAAACCCCAAGCATAGAAAAGGCTGGAGGCTGTCTGTGTGCAAAAACTGTGACTGCTAAAAACTTGGCTGCATTACCTACAGTTACAAAAGGCATAATAGCTACCTTCTTTTCCACATGCAAAAACTCAGTTATGGTATTCTGAGACGAATTGGATAAACAAAGAAGTTTTTGGGAGATTGAACTACAATTCGTTTCAAACTGGTGATGTATGGTTGTTATATTTTTTTTTTTAAATATTTTAAACAAAGGTAATTGGTAAAACCATAGTCAAATTGTTGCAATAAGTGATAGATTAAAGAGAGCAGATTGTATTTTAGCTTATATTCATAACCTGTGTATTTTAAACTAATCCTACATTTTAAGTTGTTTATCTTTGCAAAATATAGATATATATATATATCTTAGAATTTGTTTTAATTATAAGTAACTAAGAATTTATTTCAGTTTAAATAAATGGACATTTAAAGGGACACTGAACCCAAATTTTTTCTTTCATGATTCGGATAGAGCATGCAATTTTAAGCAACTTTCTAATTTACTTCTGTTATCAATTTTTCTTTGTTCTTTTGATATCTTTATTTGAAAAAGAAGGCATCTAAGCTAAGGAGCCAGCAAATTTGTGGTTCAGAACCATGGACAGCATTTGTTTTTGGTGCTGTCCAATCAGCAAGGACAACACAGGTTGTTCACCAAAAATTGGCCGGCATCTAAACTTAAATTCTTGCTTTTCAAATAAACATACCAAGAGAATGAAGACAATTTGATAATAGGAGTACATTAGAAAGTTGCTTAAAATTGCATGCTCTATCTGAATCACAAAATAAAAAAATTGTGTACAGTGTCTCTTTAAAGTAACTGTTTACCTTAAGAATATATGTACTTTTAGTATCCAAATTAGAATTGTATTAAAATCAATTGTAGCTAAATAGCTGAATGCATTGCTTGAATGTTAGTAGCTGAATATATCGGAGTCTCATTGTGATATTTTAAATGCAACTCTGATTTGGGAGGCTATTGTGAATAAGGCAACTTTTATAAACTTTGCATAGCATATTTAATAGTTTCAAATGTGTATAGTATTGATTCATATTCTGATTCCTACAAATATATTGCAATGTGTTTATAGATATCAACTAATAAAAAAGAATTCAGAAATTTATATTAATTTTATGGTTTCTAGTATATGCATATTGATTGAGGGTTTATTTTTAAAGGATAATTATTAAATATATTGTGTTATAACCCGGCCATATACTGACATATTATTTGGAGGCACTGCTGAATTATTATTAATATTTATCATATTGATATAATATATTTGTAGTAAATAGAAATTATTATTAAAAAAGAGAAAACATTTCATATTTCGAAATTAATATTTTGAAAATATAGTTATTTTTTTTTTAAATTGAAATATTGATTTTCATATTTCAAGATTAATATTAATATATTGAAATATTATTAAAGATTAATTTTTGAAAAAAATTATAAAAATATTGATTTTTCATATTTCAAA
The DNA here is from genome assembly GCF_027579735.1 of Bombina bombina. Taxonomy (NCBI): domain Eukaryota; kingdom Metazoa; phylum Chordata; class Amphibia; order Anura; family Bombinatoridae; genus Bombina; species Bombina bombina. The sequence goes on along the minus strand of NC_069509.1, from coordinate 13,685,021 downwards.
ATTGATCAAAAATATTATTTTTTCATATTTTAAAATTCATAAACATATAAAATTTTCATATTTCAAAATTAATAAAAATATTAATTTTTCATAGAGAATTAAGTGATTTAAAAAGGTCATATTGCCATAATGAAAACCCCTCTATTAACAGTGAGAATAATGCAGATAATCGTAACTCCCTTAGAGAATGCATCAGGGATGAAATGCAGAAATTTATGGAAGAATGTAAACAATAGATTTCCCAAATAGACAATCACCTCATGATGTAAATTTAGGCAGCTGCTATAACTCAGCTGATGAGGGGGAGAGGAACCCTAATAGAGAGTCAGAGGGTAGAGCTAACTACCCAAATAGCCAACGTAATACTAATGTACATAGGGGGTCTCCCCATAGTGAAAGTAGGGAACACTCCAACCCCAAAAATAAGGCTCCTAGAGAATCCCAAAATAAGTCTAATAAGGTATATGACTCCCATAAAATAATTACTTTCCTAAAGGATGCAGTACCTAGATTCTCTCAAAAGGGAACAAACTCTGTAATTGATCACTTAGAGGCCTTTGAAAATACTTTAGCTATAATGAATGTTACAAGTGAGCAGTCAAAAATACCATTTCTGCCCTGGGTATTTGAAGGTAAACATCACAAATTATTTGCTTCACTAAAGGATATGAATATTCATTCCAGGAGTGAAACAAAACGACAATGCAGAAAAGAATTCGGGCAACATCGCACTAAAACTGCAGCAAAAATAGCTGTATATGGTTTAAAATGTAGTGCAAATCAGAGCCCCATAGAGTTTCTTTCTGTATTTAAAAAAAAGTATAATATAGCTGAAGATAATCCCATATTTGAATGCTCATTTGTGAATTTATTTTTGAAGCACTGCCCACACCCATCAAAATTAATTTAGCTAGAGATTTTGATGAGAACTGCTCATTGGAATGGCTGATCAAAGAGAGTACAAAGTTATACTCTATTCAGCAGTCTGGTGAACAGGGGGTTAAAAAGGAATCAAAACCCAAAATTGTGGCAGAAACTAGGGTGTCACCTAGCCCCCTCAATTTGGAGTCTAAAAAGAAAACCTACGCGGAGGTGGCCAGAGGAAACAGGCCATCTCCACAGAGGTTTAACTCTACCCCTCCCCCAACATGGGCTGAGGTGCAGAGAGACTATAACCAAAGTGGGGGACATACTCAGGTAAATAATTAGTCCCAAAGAGAATACCCCCAAAATAATTGGTATCCCCGCAAGGGTAGATACAATAAGTGGCAAAGATATTCTCAGGGTAACCAGACACCCCAAGTAAATCGTGCTCCCCAAAATACTAACGCTGAACAAGCTGAACCCCAGGGGCAGCCACGCCAGGATAGAAACAGCGGCCCTGATTCTGAGGGGAACCAATGGTCCAGGAATCATTATTATGGGGCATCAAGAGATAGGCCCAGGGGTAGAGGTAACTTGTACGATCAAGTAGATCAGCTTTATACCCAGTTAAATCGGTTGAGCAAACAATTCGCTAATATGAGTCAACCTTTTATGGCTCAGCAACCGAACAATACTTTTTTAGGGTTACAGCCAGTGTTCAGCAGTGGGCCACAGGCACAGTCATAAGTACTGCAGTATCACCTGAAAGGGAGTGTAGAGATATACAAAATGTAATGATAAATGTCAATAATGGTACTATTCATATTCTCTCCCCACAGACCGGAAACGGACGATTTAGCTGTGATGACGAGCAACCTCCGCCAGAAAGCATTGGCAAATCTCTTCCTTTGCAGTGTTCTCTTAACCTTTTTTCCACAGATGCAGTACACAAGAAACCAGTTGACCCTATTATAGAGGGGACCGGTAAGAATGAAGTTTCTTCTGCATCAGGTAACATGGCGGATTCAGGAAAAACGTGGCCAAGCCCACAAGTGTGCAATCATGCCAATTTTATGTGTGAAATGGTAGAAACTGCAGGGAGATATTATGCATTACCTGAGCTGCAGGATTCAGTCTCCAACCCTATCATGGGATTAATTGATACTGGATCTCAGGCAACTATTTTATCCCACAGGTACTACACACAGCTAAATGAGCTAACACCCCACAAACCTAAAATGAAAGAATTTGATGGTTCACTAATAGGTGTTGGGGGTGACTCTCTAAAAGTTTACGGTACGGCCTGGTTAAAATTTAAATTGGGGAACAGGGTCATAAGACACCCTTACATTATAGTGGATCTGCCAACTGATCGTTTAATTATTGGTAGTGATCTCCTGAAGCGATTAAGCACCATAATTGATTGCATAAATAATGTAATTTGGTCACAAGTTAAAAGGCCAATTAACTATTAGAAATCTGGTATATCTTGCCCCCAACATAACTGTCATTTCAGGAATAACTCTGTACCTAAAATCACTATTTTACAAATAGATGATCAGACTCCTTTAAGTGATACCATACTCCACAGAGGAGGACAAGAATATACCAAAGGCACCAGAAGAAAGAAGTACCGTATTCCAAAAAGTACCATACTCCAACAGGTCACCAAGGGAAAAACATCTTTAACACAGACAGGAATTAATTCCCCCCAATGCTCCTCACATACCTCACATGTTTGAGGTCCAAAAAGGTGAGCATCATTCTTACTTTTTGTACTATATTGTTAACTAGTATATTCATACTGCACCATAAATTGTTTTCTGTTTATGTTTCCTCCATTCTATGAGTGCTACAGTCTGGGACCCTCAACTCTCACCCTTTACAATTTATTCCATTAATGATAGTGGAATCTCCAGACTAAGCTGCCTTTGAAATACACCAGGAGGAACCTTTTTTTTTTGCAAAACACACAGCACAAGCCAAAACACACTATCTATTTCCTATATATATATATATATATATATATATATATATATATATATATATATATATATATATATATATATATATATATATATATATATATATATATATATATATATATATATATATATATATATATATATATATATATATATATATACACACACATATATATATATATATATATATATATATTTATATTTATATATATATATATAAATTTATATATATTTATTTTTTGTTTATTTCATGATTCAGATAGAGTATGAATTTTCAATAAACCTAATTAACTTGTATTATATTTTTTTCTTCTTTCTATGGCTATCTTTATTTAGAAAATAAGGTATCTAAGCTAAGGAGGCAGCCAATTTTAGTTTCAGACCCTGTACAGCACTTTTTTATTGGAGGTTGCCATTAAGCCACCAATCAGCAAAAACAACCCATGTTTTAAAAATATAATGGGCCTGCTACTAAACTTACATTCTTGATGTTCAAATAAAGATTGAAAGAGAATGAAATTAAATGAATAGGATTACATTAGAAAATAGATTAAAATGTAATTCTCTACCATGAAATAAAATATGTGTGCTCAGTGTCATTGGAATATACATAATTCATAAGCATAATACATAATATAATAAATGCTACTGTCACTAATGAGTGATTGTAATGCCCTGTAGCGCTCCTTTTGTGCCGTCTAAGATCTGAAAACCTCCGGAGGCAATAACGATTCGACCGTTGGATGCCAGACATTCTCTTCATCCGCCGCATCATCTCATAGATGATGCAGTCCCTGTCCTTGTGTGCAATTCCCCTCACTCCTCCAATCCTCCTCAGGAAGTATCAGTCCATCCCGTAAACCAAAATCAGTAATTCGCCATCCGTAAAACTTGGAGGTCCTGTCATCTTTAACTATCAATTTCACTCTAAATTAATTTTTAAGTGCGACATAACTATTCCAAGTAGAGAGCAATCTGATTGGTTATTGACAGTGGAAACAAATTATTAATGTTTGATTGGCAGATTATATTCATCATGTGTTCATGAACATTGCTATGTAATCCACATTGAAACTGTAATCATATTATATAATATGGGTCACCACTGACTGAGTTATGAAAAGTATATCCTGTAACAATATATTTTATTCTCCTTCGCTAATGATCCTTGTATAAAACATATATGAATATACATTTGCTTAAATAAGTATATTGAATCAATGTTAACTAATTGGATTGATGAAGTTATTGATTATATAACGATAATAATTGTATTAAAAAACAAGTTCATTTAAAAAAATCTCTTTTCTGAACATTTAATATTATAGGCATCACCAATGATGGCCTTATGAATGGGATATACTAAAAGAATTAAATAACTGCGTTAATAAAGATAATACTGTAACAAATTTTAATTGATGATTGTATAATTGTTAACGGGTGATTGTTTACATATTGACTAATTAACTATAAAAGGGGAATGAAAATGCAGTCTAATACGTGTTTCCTACTTAGCTTGTATGTGTGAGCTGAGTAAAAGTAATATTTTTTTTGTGCGACTTTCTTGTATTTTATTTATTGGACTGTATATGGCATCTGCGAAAACTGGTATGACAAAATCTGGGCGCTATATACAGTTCAATTTTAAACAGAACAGAGTTCTAGTCACAAAGGTTTTGGCTAACTATCGGCTAGATTACGAGTTTTGTGGTATGGATGAAAAAGCAGCATTAAGGCTCATAACGCTACTTTTTCACTACCGCTGGTATTGTGAGTCTTGCAGGTTTAGGGGCACCACACACTTTTTTGGCCTTAACGCAAATTAACTTACTCAATTTGCGTAAAGTCTTTTTTCAATAGGACTTCCATAGCGCTGGTATTACGAGTCTGCCTGGGAGGCCAAAAAGTGAGCGGTACACCCTATACCACCAAGATCAATACCGTAAACTGAAAGTCAGTAGTTATGAGTTTTACACTACAAAGCTGTAGCATAAAACTCTTAACTATATATAGTATATAAGTCACTCATAAACCAGCTGTTGAATCTTAAATTGGTTAAACTGATAAACTCTTTCAGTTCCTAGACTTCACTGAGCAGGTACTATCACTTGTTCACGGGGTTACTCCCTAATATAAACGGTCTGGGCCACAGTCTCACCCCCTTCACGGCGATAATAGTAATTTTTTTTGCACTTGCACTTATTCGGCACTGTCTCCTTCACTCCCGGTCACTTCCCACCCCCCCCCCCTTTTTTTTTTTTTTTTTTTTTCTCACTTTTTATGACTAGAATTTATGGATAAATATCTATCCCCTAAACTTCACACAATGCCTGCAAAAGTGAAAGACAGGAAACCAAGAAACAGCTTAGATGCCAACCCAGATTCTAGGGCTGAGATGAATGCTCTTAACATTAGTAAATCAGATATTGAAGAAATTTCGAAACAAGTAACACAATCACTACTTGTTCAATTTGATCTGATTAAAACAGAGATTAACACCTTGGTCTCAGACATGAAGAATTTTTCTTCAAGGTTGCTGGATGCGGAAACTAGAATATCTGAGATCGAGGACAATACGTTTAAATCAGACCAAATCATGCAACAACACAATAGCAAATTAAACTATCTTAGTGATAAAATTGAAGATCTAGAAGATAGATCGCGGCGTAACAATTTGAGAATTATTGGCTTACCAGAAACTCCTAGCTATCAAGACTTAATTCATTTTGCAGATACAATATTGCCAGAAGTACTTGGAATACAAAAGCAAAACATACAGGTAGAAAGGGCACACAGAGTTGGCAATGTAAAAAGCTTATCAGACAACACGGTACAGAAACGCCCCATAGTTGTGAGATATCTTAACTTTCAAGACAAGATTTCTATTCTTAGAGCTTACAGGAAACTACAGCAACTAGAAATAGACCAAAATAGAATCCTGTTGTTCCAGGACTTTTCGTTCCAGACAGCCAGTAAACGAAAAGCCATGGCCCCTTATTGCACCATGCTTATTAATGGTGGATTCTCGGCCAGGTTACTATACCCAGCTAGAATCAAACTTTTCGTGGATAATGAGTTAATTCTATTAGATACGCCTCAGGAGGCCAAGACTTTTTTAGATAAACATAAAATTGACCAACGGGCTGTTGTTAAGGAATAGGGCCGTAGGTGTCACAATTCGTGTCTGTACATATCTTATCACTAGCGGGCAATGTCCCAAGGGTATATGAATGCCTCTTATTGGTTACTTTCACATATCTCACGACTATCATGTCTTCTTTTTCTTTTTTTTTTTTGCTTTGCTTTCCTGGGTATATCGCATCAGTTAAGAATCATGCTGATGGAATCTAAATTTAATTTTACATCAGATAAGGATGTGGGTAAAGTTAAGGTTAACAACATGTTGGGTATGGGCACCCGGGGGTGGGGGTTGGCCGGCGGAGGATCCCTTCTCTTACTCACTTGCTTTTTTCCCCCCTTTCCCCCCTTTCCCCCCTTTCCCTTCTTTTTCCCCTCTTTTCTTTTTTTTTTTTTTTTTTTTTTTTTCTCTTCTCTTCCTGTGGCGTCGGACGTCTCCCAACTATCCTTATTTAAAGTAAAATACCACAGTTGAAGGTTTTATCGTGGAATGTTGGGGGCATCACTAACCTGATAAAAAGAAAGAGAATTCTAAACTACATTAAAAAACAGAAAGCGGACCTAAGTTTATTACAGGAAACTCACCTCACAGACAGGGAACATAGAAAATTACAGGTTAACTGGCTGCAGGAAGTGATATTCACTCCCTGTGCCTCACGCAAAAGGGGGGTAGCAATTCTGGTAAAAAAAGGGACAGATTTAAAAATTATAGCACAAGAATTAGACCCCAATGAGCGCTTCATTATTTTAAAAATAAAGATGGGTTTTCACACTTATACTATTTGTAATGTATATGGGCCAAACATTGTTGATAATACTTTTTGGGAATCTCTGAGGACCAAACTCCTGCACTATGTTGATACCACTTTGATAGTTGCTGGAGATTTCAACATGGTTTTTAACAGCATTGATAGATTACAGACCACCAAACAAACAACTGTCAAAGTATCTCAAAAAGCAACAAGAATTCTTAGATCATTCTGTCGAACACTTAAGATTAGGGACATATGGCGGCACATATTCCCAAACAACCGAGAATTTACTTATGAATCAAAACAGTTCAAATCATTTTCACGTATTGATTATTTCCTTGGGTCAGACAGACTTCTTGGCTCAGTGGTTAAATCACAAATCGGCAAATTCACTATCTCAGACCATGCTCCTATATCTTTGGAGATTGGTCTAGATAACACTATATATGAACCAAACAGAGGGTACACGTTTCCCCGCTATCTATACAAAAATCCAACATTTAATAGATTCATCTCTGAAAGATGGAGTGAATATAGGACACAAAACCTTTCACACAGTACCAAACCAGAAACATTTTGGGAAGCAGCCAAAGCTGTGATCAGGGGAGAAATTAAGCAATACACCTGTAAACTTAGAGCAAACTTACGTTTAAGGGAGACTCAGCTGTCTAACTGCCTCAGTAACTCATACAACACCTATATTACGACACCGAATGATACTAACTGGCATAGATATATAAAATCAAAACGGGAGTGGGAGGCATTCAATCTCCAACAGACCATAAAACAAGATCAGCGTCAAAGAACCAGCTATTATAGATATGGTAGTAAAATAGGCAAGCTCCTAGCAAACCAGGTGAAACTACACACTGCACCTAAACCAATTAAGGCTATTGTGGTAGATGGGATAAGAGTCACTGAGAAAGAGGCAATCAAGAATGGCTTTGCTAATTTTTTCAAAAAACTTTACGCAGCCCCTCAGACTCACATACAGAATAAAAATTGTTTTTGGGAAAAAATTTCACTCCCAAGGCTACCCTTAGACGAGGCAGAGAAACTTAATACACCTATAACAGCTATAGAGGTAATGCAAGCCATTGATAAACTTAGTTTGGATAAAGCAGCCGGCCCCGATATGCTCCCGTCAGAATTTTATAAAATTCTCAAAGAGGAGATTAACACCCCATTGGTCAATCTATTTAATGACTACTTGTGCAAGGGTGAGGTGCCCTCAGCATATTTTGCAGCCTCTAAAATTATCTTAATTCCAAAAAAGAACAAAGATCCAGAACTCATTGACTCATACCGCCCTATCTCACTACTCAACACAGATTACAAAATATTCACAACTATTTTATCGAACAGACTTAAACGTGTACTTGGCTCGCTGATTAATGTGGATCACGTCGGCTTCATGTTGAACAGGAACCCAGCCGCTAGTATTCGGAAAATCTTATTATTGTTAGACTTTTATCATACAGATAAGGCACCCAATAGGGAAGAAACAGTGATTTTGTCACTCGATGCTCAAAAAGCATTCGACTCAATTATTTGGGACCACCTATTCTTTACTATGGAACAATTTGGCTTTAGGGACAACTTTCCTAAATGTATCCAGGCCCTATATGCGAAGGCTTCTTCAGTACTTATGGTTAATGGCTCCCTTACAGAAACTTTTGAGATTTTGACAGGGACGAGACAAGGCTGTCCAATTTCACCTCTATTGTTCAACTTAGCAATTGAACCTTTGGCATTAATGCTGAAACAACATTTACAAAGGATTTCTCTGGGTGACAAATATCTTAAACTACTTCTCTACGCGGACGATTTGTTACTCTTTCTTAATAAGCCACAATCTGAGATCCCAATAATTATAGATATAATCGCCAAATTTGGTACATTCTCAGGCTATAGAATAAATATCTCTAAATCTGATCTATTATGGATAACCAGACCAAAGGGTATAGACTATTCTCCACCTTTCAGGGTGGCAGATCAATACATTACATATTTAGGAATTAAAATTAGCACAGACCCGGCGGAATGGTATCCATTGAACTATTCTCCACTATTAATCAAAATTCAATTAGATCTCAAAAACTGGGCAAAGTTACCTTTATCATTGATGGCAAAAATCAATCTGGTTAAAATGATCATATTACCTAAACTACTTTACATAATGCAAAACATTCCAATTCCCCTAACAAATGCCGACCTAAAACGTCTGGAAAGTGCTATTAGGTTGTTCATTTGGGGTATGGGCAAGAGACGTATTACTTTACAAAAACTTTCGCTCCCCAGGCAAAGCGGAGGCTTATCACTTCCTAGTTTTCTGATTTATAATAAATTATGTTTGGCCAAAGTTGCCATGGATTGGCTCACTGCTGGATCATTTGTTGCTTCCTATGAAATTGAGCAAAATCTAGTTACTCCATTCAACCTAGTGGCGCTGCTACACTGCCCCATCAAGGACCTACCTCATAAGGTTAAAACGAAAATTACAATAATCCACACTATCAAAGCCTGGCAATTTATTAGGATGTGCATGATGGACACCCCACAAATCTCAGAATATGTACCTATTATAGGGAACCCGTGCTTCATCCCAGGCATCAGGAACAAATTATTCAGTAGATGGTCCGGATTGGGGCTGAAACACTTAGTACAACTTAGGGATCCAGAAACGCTTGGGGTATCCACCTTCGCCACCTTAAAAAATCAATATCATCTTAAAAATACTGACTTCTATGCGTACTTACAAGTGCGGCACTGGTACACTGAGACCATTAAAGATCCAGCTAGAGATCATCTACATCCAGGCATTAAAATGGGTCTTGCCCTATTTAAGGCAGGCAAACACGCAATTAGTTACTGGTATAAAATGTTGCTTCTCGAGTCCGGTGAAACAAATCTGTCAGACATTCATTTAAAATGGAGCAGAGACATTCAAACCTTAGAGCCCGCTACAATCAAACATAGCATAGTAATGGTGGAACGCGCCACTCTATCAGCGTCATGGCGAGAGTCACATTTTAAACTTATAAACCGTATCCATATAACTCCGGCCAACTTAAATAGATGGCGTGGAAACTCAGCTCACTTGTGTCCTCGCTGTAGCTCGGCTGTTGCCGACCTGGTCCACATGATTTGGCGATGTCCAAAGATACAACACTTCTGGTGTAAAATCCAATTTTGAATAGAGTACTTAATATCCATCTAGTTCTGGACTTACAACACGTTATCTTTCTAGTAGATCGGAACGACATAGTAGAATATGCCCCTAACATTGAGCTAATTAACACTGCAATTCTGGGGGGGCGATACCTCATTTTGAAAAACTGGAAATCCAGCAGAGCACCAACAATTAATAACTTAACCTACCTGCTACACTCGCAATATACATTAGAACAGCTTGATAGTTTTAATAATGGAATAAGTCATCAACACAGATTTGAATGCAAGTGGTTAGACTTTATTAGAAGCTACAGAAATAGCTCAGATAACTAGTTGAAAAATCTCTCCCCCTTCTCTTCTCCCCTTTTTTTTTTTTTTTTTTTTTTTCTTCTCTTCCTCCTCTTCCCTCTTTCTTCTTATTTCCCGGCCGGGCACCATCCCTCCTCCGGGATCCAAGCCCGTCTTTACAATGGCTTCAGCTTGAATATGACTAGAAGACACTAGCCGATAGATATTTTTTTTTTTTTTTTTTTTTTGTTCAAATAAATTCTTGATACAGAAAACTACTGGTAGTAATTTTAGGTTACAGCTTGAACTAGCATAATGCTAAGCTAACTTTGCTCGGTCATGAGTGCTCTCCTTCTTTTTTTCTTTTTTGATTGTCCTTTCTTTTTCCTCCTCTTATATATATAATGATTTTATATCCAAGAATAGTATGACTAATCAATGAGAGTGATGTATCATTTATATCTAAGAATTTTTAACAATTTGTTGGATAGCCTCGAGGGATAGTCCCTTATTTAGTGTAAAGTTGTTTTCATATATATTTCTATATTTTATTTTGTAGCACCATTATCGTTGATGCTAAATAAGCCTAAGAATGGCCTTTCGAATGTCACAGAAACCGTATATTTTCCTTCTGTTTTTTTTTTTTACCTCCTTCTGGCTGTTTCCATGTCATGCAATTACTGATTATGAATATTTAACGTATAGAATGCATTTCTTTATTTATCTTTTATGTTTGTTTTGCAATTGAAACTGTACGTTTTTGGATGTATTAATTGCTGTACTTGTTTATTTTACTTTTTTTTTTCTCTTTTTTGAAAAATTTAATAAAAACAAAATTAAAAAAAAAAACTCTTAACTAAAGTGCTAAAAGTATACTAACACCCATAAACTATCTATTAACCCCTAAACCGAGGCCATCCCACATCACAAACACTAAAATAAATTTATTAACCCTTAATCTGCCGCTCCGGACATCACCGCCACTGGAATAAATATATTAACCCCTAAACCGCCTCCCTCCCGCCTCGCAAACACTAGTTAAATATTATTAACCCCTAATCTGCCACCCCTAACATCGCCGCCACCTACCTACACTTATTAACCCCTAATCTGCCACCCCCAATGTCGCCGCCACTATACTAAATTTATTAACCCCTAAACCTAAGTCTAACCCTAGCCCTAACACCCCCTAACTTAAATATAATTAAAATAAATCTAAATAAAACCTACTATTAATAACTAAATAATTCCTATTTAAAACAAAATACTTACCTATAAAATAAACCCTAAGATAGCTACAAAATAACTAATAGTTATATTGTATCTCGCTTAGGTTTTATTTTTATTTCACAGGCAAGTTTGTATTTATTTTAACTAGGTAGAATAGTTACTAAATAGTTATTAGCTATTTACTAACTACCTAGCTAAAATAAATTCAAATTAACCTGTAAAATAAAACCTAACCTGAGTTACACTAACACCTAACCTTACACTACAATTAAATAAATTACCTTAATTAAATACAATTACCTAAATTACAAAAAAACCCACTAAATTACACAAAAAAAAAGAAATGATCAGATATTTAAACTAATTACACCTAATCTAATAGCCCTATCAAAATAAAAAAAGCCCCCCCGAAAATAAAAAAAGAACCCTAGCCTAAACTACCAATAGCCCTTAAAAGGGCCTTTTATGGGGCATTGCCCCAAAGAAATCAGCTCTTTTACCTGTAAAAAAAATACAAACACCCCCGACAGTAAAACCCACTGCCCACACAACCAACCCCCCAAATAAAATCCTAACTAAAAAAAACCTAAGCTCCCCATTGCCCTGAAAAGGGCATTTGGATGGGCACTGCCCTTAAAAGGGCATTTAGCTCTTTTTCAATTGCCCAAACCCTAATCTAAAAATAAAACCCACCCAATAAACCCTTAAGAAAACCTAACACTAACCCCCGAAGATCCACTTACAGTTTTAAAGACCGGACATCCATCCTAAACGAATCCGGGAGAAGTCTTCATCCAAGTGGCAAATAGTCCTCAACGAAGCTGGGAGAAGTCTTCATCCAAGCTGGCAGAAGTGGTCCTCCAGATGGGCAGAAGTCTTCATCCAGACGGCATCTTCTATCTTCATCCATCCGGCGCTGAGCGGGTCCATCTTCAAGACATCCGGCGCAGAGCATCCACTTCAAACAAAGTCTTCTTCCAGAATGAAGGTTCCTTTAAGTGACGTCATCCAAGATGGCGTCCCTTGAATTCCGATTGGCTGATAGAATTCAATCAATTAAGGTGAAAAAATCCTATTGGCTGATGCAATCAGCCAATAGGATTGAGCTTGCATTCTATTGGCTGATTGGAACAGCCAATAGAATGCGAGCTCAATCCTATTGGCTGATTGGATCAGCCAATAAGATTGAAGCTCAATCCTATAGGCTGATTGCATCAGACAATACGATTTTTTCACCTTTAATTCCGATTGGAATCGGAATTCAAGGGACACCATCTTGGATGACGTCACTTAAAGGAACCTTCATTCTGGAAGAAGACTTCGATTGAAGAGGATGCTCCGTGCCGGATGTCTTGAAGATGGACCTGCTCCACGCCGGATGGATGAAGACTTCTGCCCGTCTGGAGGACCACTTCTGCCGGCTTGGATGAAGACTTTTCCTGGCTTTGTTGAGGACTTCGTTCCTCTTGGTTGAAGACTTCTCCCGGCTTCGTTTAGGATGGATGTCCGGTCTTCAAAACTGTAAGTGGATCTTCGGGGGTTAGTGTTAGGTTTTTTTAAGGGTTTATTGTTGGGTTTTATTTTTAAATTAGGATTTGGGCAATTGAAAAAGAGCTAAATGCCATTTTAAGGGCAATGTCCATCGAAATGCCCTTTTCAGGGCAATGGGGAGCTTGTGTGGGTGGTGGGTTTTACTGTTGGGGGTGTGTTTGCATTTTATTACAGGTAAAAGAGCTGATTTCTTTGGGGAAATGTCCCATAAAAGGCCCTTTTAAGGGCTATTGGTAGTTTAGTTTAGGCTAGGGTTTTTAATTTTGGGGGGGCTTTTTTATTTTGATAGGGCTATTAGATTAGGTGTAATTAGTTTAAATATCTGATAATTTCTTTTTTATTTTGTGTAATTTAGTAGTTTTTTTTTTGTAGTTTAGGTAATTGTATTTAATTTAGGTAATTTATTTAATTGTAGTGTAAGGTTAGGTGTTATTGTAACTCAGGTTAGGTTTTATTTTACAGGTAAATTTGTATTTATTTTAGCTAGGTAGTTAGTAAGTAGTTAATAACTATTTAATATCTATTGTACCTAGTTAAAATAAATACAAACTAAGCTAGCTACAATGTAACTATTAGATAAATAGTAGCTATCTTAGGGTTTATTTTACAGGTAAGTATTTAGTTTTAAATAGGTATTATTTAGGTAATGATAGTAATTTTTATTTAGATTTATTTGAATTATATTTATGTTAGGGGGTGTTAGGGTTAGGGTTAGACTTAGATTTAGGGGTTAATAAATTTAGTATAGTGGCAGCGACGTTGGGGGCGGCAGATTAGGGGTTAATAAATGTAGGTAGGTGGCAGCAATGTTAGGGGTGGCAGATTAGGGGTTAATAATATTTAACTAGTGTTTGTGATTCGGGAGTGCGGCGATTTAGGGGTTAATATGTTTATTATAGTGGCGGTGATGTCGGGAGTGGCAGATTAGGGGTTAATAAATATAATGTAGGTGTCTGCAATGTCGGGGGTGGCATATTAGGGGTTAATAAGTGTAAGATTAGGGGTGTTTAGACTCAGGGTTCATGTTAGGGTGTTAGGTGTAAACATAAATTTTGTTTCCCCATATGATCAATAGGGCTGCGTTACTGAGCTTTACGCTGCTTGTTTGCAGGTGTTAGACTTTTTTTCAGCCGGCTCTCCCCATTGATATCTATGGGGAAATCGTGCATGAGCACGTAAAACCAGCTCACCGCAGTTTTCAGCAGCGTTGGTATTGGAGTGTGGTATTGAGCTCAATTTTGCTCTACGCTCACTTCTTGCATGTTAACGTCGGGTTTTTATAAACCTGTAATACCAGCGCTGTAGGGAAGTGAGCTGGGACAATAACATGCAAGTTAGTACCGCACCCCTCATAACGCAAAACTCATAATCTAGCCGTTAGGTTTTATTTTTGGTTCCAAAGCCCAACAGACCTCTCTCTCCAGATTACAATAGATCTGGAGAGAAATAGCTGACAGTGTCTATGCTGAAGGCACTCATGCGAAATTGGTGGAGCACTGTAAGTAAAGGTTCTTGGGCTTCAAGAGAAT